>NC_056731.1:730228820-730273820 GCF_019279795.1 Protopterus annectens | reverse complement strand
ATTGATTCCATTCCAATATGATTTAATTTTATTGCATTCATAAAAATATGAATCCAGTCTGCTTTATTTGACTTTTCACACCTCCAGCAAAAAACATTTGTAGTAGTACTGATCTTTTTAATTCTATCTGGTGTTAGAAATGTTCTATGTAAGTATTTCCAGTTAAATATTTTCCAGTACTGTGTGTTAGAGGTGTAATTAACTGATAGTAACATGTTAGTTTTAATTTCTTCTGTTAACTGCAATGACTGACCTTTTGTTAAGAACTGCCAGTATGATGGTTTAAGAATTGTTTTCTATGTTATTAACTCTTTATATAGATTTAAAATGGAATTTTTCTTTTCACAACTATTATATATAAATGCATACAGAAAACTTATTAGATTTGGAATATCTTTAAATGAGGAAATATTAATTAATCTGCATAAATCTTGAGTGTACATTAGAATGCTTTGTAAGGTTAACTAGTCCTGTGTTGGAATATTGTAAGCAGGTTTTATCATATGTATATCTAAAACATTTAATTTATTTACACATTGAAACCAGCATAAGAATCCATTTTGTTCCCAGGAGGTTATTTTTCCCTATATATTTTGTGAGGAAAGTTCTTAGTGATGGTAAATGGGGTTAAAAGGTCAAACCAAAATTTTAGATCTATGTTTGCATTGATAAGTTTCCTAAAGGAATTGATGTAATGATTAATCAGTGTTGTTTTAGAAGGTTTTGTTATATTACATTGTATACTTATGCATAGTATGTACCGGGATTTGTTTGATTTGTCTACTATTAAAATTTTTTTTAACAGACTAAATTAATTTGTTAATATAGCCGTTAAGTATTTCCAGTTGGCAAAATAATTTGGGTTTATCCAGTCTATTGTAGTTTTAAGCACAGATGCTTTTATATATGTTTCTCTTTCTGGGAAGTTCAATCCTCCTTGTTTCCAGGGTCTAATGTGATGAGTTAGAGCTACTCTATTCTTTTTGGGATACGATAAAAAATTTATTAAACATGAGTTTATTTCTTTAAGAATGCATCTTTCAGGAATTAACTGTATTGCTAATGCTACATATAGTATTTTTGGCAATAAGACCATTTTTATTAATTGCAATCTGTCTTCAAAAGTTAATATAATTTTGTTTCACTTTTCTATATATATTTTTATTGTTTCAGTAATGTTTTTATAATGTATTAATATTGTTTCATTTATATTTTTGCATAACACTATTCCTAAATAATTTAGCATAAGTTCTTGTTTTCCTATGATGGATTTATTTGTAACTTGTAGTTCTTTTTTCTTTTTTAAAAATATAAATTTTGATTTTGATCTATTAAAGTGTAGACCTGAAATGTTATAAAATTTCTCCATTACTTGTTCTAGCTCTCCTAATGACTCTCTGGAGTTTGATAGGGTTAATAAGCTATCATCAGCAAAAAGCATTATTTTAGATATGTACTGTTCATAGACTTCTATTCTTTTTATTCTTGGATTATTGCATATTATTTCTGCAAGTATTTCTGTAGCCAAAGCAAATAAAATAGGAGAAAGGGGGCATCCTTGTTTAGTACCTTTTTGTTATATGGATAGATTCTGAGGTGAAAGGACCTAATTTAATGTAGGCTAAGTTATTAATATATATGTTTTTTAGTAATAAAACGACGGGAGGAGGACATTCAAATAATGCTAAAGTTTTAAATAGATATTCCCAGTTGAGGGAATCAAAGGCTTTTTCTATGTCTAATCCGATTACAAATGTTTCACTATCTTCTTTATTCACATAATCTATAAGAGTAAGTATCCTTTTAATATTATCATGTGTGTGCCTGTTATATCAAAATCCAGTTTGATCATTATTAATTGTCTTTGAAAGTAGGATTTTCATTCTGTTAGCTAGGATTGACATGAATATGTTCTAATCATTATTCAGTAATGATATAGGTCTGTATGAGGTGCAAAGGTCTGATGGTTTATTATCTTTTAGAATTGGTGTTATGAGAGAATATTTCCATGAGGGTGGTGTTTTTGCTTCTGACTGGACTTCTAGCAAAGTTTTATGAAAAAGGGAGATTACTGTTGAAGGGAAGAGTTTGTAAATTTCCGTAATTATACCATCTATCCCTGGAGCTTTGTTAGATTTACTTTCTTTTATCTTGTCAACAATTTCTTTGTAGGATATAGGTTTTTGTAGTTCTAGTTTTAAGTTTTCGGGATTTTTTTTTATAAGGTTTGTATCTAAGTTTATTTGGTTGGTATCTAAATCTTCTTTTTTGAAGTGTTCCATATAATGGAACCAAAATGCTTCAAGGATGTCTCCTATATCTAATACTTTTTTCCCTTTCTTTTCATGATATATACTACTAATGTTATTTGCTTTAGACTGTATTTTAATTCTTGGACATAAGTTATGTAGATATCTGGGGGAGGTGGCTAATGAGTTTATTTTTAATGTTTCCAAAGCTAGACAAGCTTTGTGTGTTAGAATTTCATTATATTTTTTATTTAATTCTCTTTTATAAAATTTCAAGTGGATTAAAATGTAGATTGATTTTACTGTACTATGATTTAACCAAGTGGTATGGCATAGGAATATATCCATTTTATGTGATAGGTAGTGTTTTAGTTGTAATTCAATAATTTGATGTTTGGTCCCTTGCTTATTTCATTTAGCTTATGGCAGACATTTTATTAGTTTAAGGGGGTATGCATTTTATGCATTTTTACTGGTAAGACTAACTGCAGGCATCATCCCTTTGAAATGTTAGTACTTAAGCTATTGCGACCATTCAGATATTTAAAGGTTAGCTTATTTTAATATTAAACAATTTATTTTCTTGTTTTGTTAGTTTAAATAGGAGCATAAAAGAATACCAGGCAAGGGGTTCACATGAACCATAATATACCTAGCCACATGCACCTTTAATTCTGACATACCTTTACATTGATTCATAGGTTCATAGGTATGTACTAGGCTAATGGCCTTAGAGCCTTTAAAAGCCTAGCCCATAGAAGTGCCCTGGCATCATGCTGCCCGATGTAAGTTCCCAGTGCCTTTATCAAGTAGAGCCACTGGAGTGATCCCTGGGGTGAACTTTCTATTTCCCATCTACTCATCAAGATTTCTCTTGAAGAGGACCAGTGTGGTACTCTGCTTGACATGTATGGGAAGTCTATTCCAGAGCATGGGCAGTCTCTTGGTTATGACCCTGTCCCTGCAGCATGTTCTGTTGATTGTTGTAATGAGGTTGAGGTCTCTGGAGTGTGTAGTGTGGAGGGATTGGGATTTCTTTAGATGTAATATTTCTAACAGAGCTGGGTCAGACATGGCTTTGTAAGTCAAGCAGAGATTGCCTCTTAGTAGACGAAATGAGACAGAGGATAGCTGGAGTTTTTTTAGTCTGTCCATGTAGGACATGTATTTAAGGCCTAGGATCCTCTTTGTGAGGGGTTTTTGTGGTGTTTCCAGCAGTTGCATGTGTCTAGTAAGGTACATGCCAAATGAGGCATTATACTCGATGATTGGCCTAATGAGTGAAGAGTAGATTGAGATGATGACCTCTTTCTTCCTGGATGCAAAACCCTTGGTAATGAGATGTGCTACATAGAAAGACTTTCTGACCACAGTGACAATGTGGTGGTCGAAGGAGAGGTTGCTGTCAACCTGTGTCCCCAGATCTCTAATAACACCTTTACTGTTCAGTGGGCTCCCATTGATGCAGTAATTAGTGGGAACTGAGTTTTTCCCAAAGGGGATAACAACGCATATTTTTGGCATTATGATTAAGGCCATGGTTTTGACACCAGTCATTGGTCTCAGTGAGGCCTTTCTGTAGGATGTCTACATCACTTGGTGAATTAACAATGGCTCCCAGCTTGCAGTCATCTGTGAACTTGGTCAGCCAGAGTCCCTCCGTGTTGGCCTGGACTTCTGAGAACTAGATGCCAAACAGGAGAGGACCCAGGACCAATCCCTGTGGGACTCCACTTGTGACTGGTTGGCAGTCTGACTTGGAGTCCCTGACTTTTACACTGTGGGTTCTATCTGTGAGCCAATTTGCAACCCACCTAGTGATATAGGGGTTGATGCCTAGTTTGGTAAGTTTATCAATAATTCCTGAGTGGGGAATGGTATCAAAGGGTTTGGCCAGATTGAGGTAGGCTGTATGAACTGCCTTGCCCTCATCCACAGCTCTGGTGATTGACTCAAAGAAGTCAACCAGGATGAGCAGGCATGATCTACCTTTCACAAAAGCAAATTTAGTGGAATCTAGAGTTTGGAGATTTCCTATATCCTTGTTAATTAGGTACATGAAGATGTGCTCCATAGATACGCTTAAAAATTGTTACCACTATATACAGCCACTTAGTGCTCACCCACAAAATGAGCATGGCTGTACATGGTAAGCCTGCAGTAAATCTGTGACTATCCCTCCAATTGTTAAGATCTTTGTTTGACATTTTAGTGTTAACAATACTTAGGCTGAGAATATATTGAGTTTGGAACCTATCAATCCAGTAAGTCTGGTTTACTGATTGGTGTATATTTAGGTCCCTAGTGCAGGTGTTTGTAGAACCACTGGTTTTGTAAAACAATAGGACTTGGCCTTTCATAGCAAAAAAAAAATGAGACACAAATCACCTTGGAACTACTAAGTATAAAGAGAGTTGTGGCAATCTATTGGGATAGTTAAAGGATTTAAGACCTTTAGTTTTGTTGGGCAAAAATCAGTGGGGCCTTTCCACTTGATAGATATGCTTGGATATGTATATACCACAGGAAGGCATTGGATATAATGATATGTCTGATTAAATACCCAGGTCTATCATGAATATATCTGTCTGAAGAGGAGTACCACTTATAACAAATGACGTGAGAGTATCTTTTTTTGTCAAACGCTATTATGCTGCACTTTTTGTATTTAGCTTGAAATCATTTCCAGTGCACCATGTATATGCATATCCCATCCCTTGTTAAAGCAGTCTGGTATCAGTGGGTGAGTGGATAACAATACCCAGCTTGTGGTCTTCAACAAATCTGGTCAACTACACTTTCTGGATATTAGTTTGGATGTCTGCAAAATAATGTCAGACAGGAGGGGTCCCAGCATTGATCCCTGTGATACCCCTCAAGTTACCAGTTCTACATTCAGAGAACATACTAGCAATATTCACAATCTGAAACCTGTTGGATTGCCAATTTGCAATCCAGTGGACAACTTAAGAGTTTACATGAAGTTTGTCTAATTTTCCAATAATAGCATGTTCTATAGTGACAAAAGACTTGGCCAGTTAAAGATAAATAAGCAGAGAATGTTGAATGACCACTTTCTTCAGCCTCTCTAACCTTTTCAAAGATGTTTAATAGGCTCAGAAGGCAAGACCTGCCACTCTCTAACTCAAAATTAGTAGGACTCTAGATCATTTAAGTTGCTGATGTCTACATAAATGAGTTCTGCTATGATGCAGTTCACGGATTTGCACATAAGGATGGTGAGGCAATTGGACATATAATTAACTGGATCTACAGGGTCCACACTTAGGGGAGACATAGACTGTGTTCTCCAAGAATCAGGCACAAACTCTGTGCATGGGCTGAATTAGAATAGTTTTAAGTTGAGGCTTAGACAGTATATTTATCTATGTATGCATGTGGTGTGTAGAACCTTTCATTAATGTGGCTTTTTCATTGAGCATGACCACAGCTGATGAAAATCAGCTGATTGAAATGTACCAGCTTTTTCACATGAGACTGCTGTACAGTAGGGATCAGGCCATATTCTCTTTCCCCACTTCAGTGCAGTCTAAGAATTGATATATATATAATTAGCAGGTGGTGTGGGGGGTAAAGTGGGGCTTGACTCACGCTGCAGCTGTCTGGTCCCTTGGCATTGTATACTTGAGATTACTCTAACCCAGTTGATTCCATCCTGAACTGCAATTTCCTTCCTTCAACTGTATTCAGGATTGTGGCTTCTCCTTTAAGAGTTTCTACATGCAAGTCTCCTAACAAAGACAGTGCCTGCCAGGAAATAAAATAATTAATGTAACCCAGATGATTCCATAATGAACTATGATTTCCTTCCTTCAACTGTATCGCAGCTTGTTGCTTCTCCTTTAAAACTCTCTACATGCAAGTCTCCTAACAAATACAGTGCCTTCCAGAAAATAAAATAATTAAGCTAATTCAGATGATTTTATCCTTAACCACAATTTCCTTCCTTTAACTGTATTGTGGCTTGTTGCTTCTCCTTTAAAACTCTCTACAAGCAGGTCACCTAACAAATACAGTGCCTGACAGAAAATAAAATAATTAATCTAACCCAGTCTATTCCATCCTGAACAGTAATTTCCTTCCTTCGACTGTATTGTGGCTTGTTGCTTCTCCATTAAAACTCTCTATGTACAGGTCTCCTAACAAATACAGTGCCTGCAAGAAAATAAAATAACGTAGGTTTGATGCTAAAGAAATACATTACTGGACATTTTAAAATAAGTTATTGTAACTGCCTAGTACAGCTCCAGGGCTGACAGCTGCTTGCTTTCTCCTTCATCTATTTTAGCCCCCCCCCCCCCCATTTTTGAAGAACTGCATTACTTTAATAAGGAAAACTTGCTGCCTATATGTTAAATGCTACCTCTCTCCCCACCACTTAGCTATTCTGTTGCAGTCTATCATTTAAATTTATATTGCCTAGTGACATAGTAAGGGTTAGGAGTTTTACAGTGCCTGGGAACTTACATTTGAATTTAAGGGTCTCTGATAACTTTTCTGGACTCAGTAAGCTGTGGCCGAGGTCTTTCCGCTCCATTCTCTCTTGTTGCACTCGGGCTCAGTCCGCTCTCCTACCCAACCCCCACATCCCTTCCACCCCCACCACTCCTACACTTATAGATGAAAAGACAAACACACCCTAAACTTATTAGCCAATCACATCATCTAATCCATTTAATCACCAGTTTCAACCACTACTACTCTCTTATCCTACAACATAGTAATTAATTAATATCTCCCCTATGAAGCTTCCCCTTCTATTAACTTGCACCTTCTACCGCATGCAGACTCATTATTTACTCTACCCTTAGCACAGATAATATGTTACTAATATACACACACTTCTGCTCAGCCTATTCACTACAACCTAACTAATTACCTCCTTCCATAATGTACAAATCACGTATATTTACTCTCACACAAAACAAATCAACATTTCAACAAACACTATCTTCCCAGACATTGCAATATCATCACACCTATATAATAATTCCCACACATAACTCATTTCACTTAAATACACTCACGCACAGGCAGCCCCACATCTACTACACAAATATGCTAAACTGCTACCCAAACTCTCACACTTACTTGTATTCAAATTATCTATACTTAATCTAGGAGCAGACATGCACCTATATCCCGGACCTGAACTCCAACAACAGAGTCCCCATCCACTTGGAAATTCTGTCCTTCCAAATCTCTTCAATCACCCACATAACATATCTTATTTTCTGTTTATAAATATTAATCTAAGAAGCATTCTTAACAAAATCCAAGATATTCACACTACCCTCACACTATACACCCCAGATATTTCAGTATTAACTGAGACCTGGTTAAAACACCATATTACAGCAAAATAATAATCCAAGGAAACAATATCCATAGATTCGACAGGGCTCATAATCATGGTGTCAGCATAGCCATTATCTACAAGGGTACACTTACCCTAGAACATATAGAAAGCACCCCCTTGAGCTTACAGATTCAGAAATACTGTTCACTTTCCTCCAGATAAACACTAACCAAAGCATTATCATTATAGCAGCTTGTATCCCCCGGTAACAATACCTCAATAATCGAAAACCTTCTTTGCTGGTCTGCCTCCACATTTAACCAATGAACAATTATCTTAGGAGATTTTAACCTAAATTGGTTTACCTGCATCTCTGATAAACCAACCAACTTTATTAACCTCTTCAGTTTCTCTCAAATAATCTGCTCCCCAACCAGAATTGACAAGCACAGTAACAAGCATCCCATCCTGGATTGGACACTTACAAACAGGCCCTCCCTATGTCACCACTCTGGCTGCTTCCTAGACACTCTTAGTGACCATATGCCCACCTATCTTCTCTGGCACAGAATATGCCCTACTAAAATTATTACATACAAATACAACCACAGCAAAAGACATTTCTCCACCAAAATCTTCAACTCCCTCCTAAAACAATGTGACTGGCCCCCTCTAAAACATCTCCAGTTAGACAATATGGTCCAATACGTTAATAATAAATTCCTAGATACCATTGACAGCCTGGCACCCCTTAGAAAAAAAATGTGTAAAATCAAAATCAATCATATGGCTGAAAAAATATACTAAACTACTCATGAAACAGACAGCTAGAGCCTGGTCACACTATCAAATAACCAAAAAACAAAACTTGCACTCTAAATTATCACCATTTAAGAAATTTAGCCAAGAAAATGACAAAAAATTATACTATATAATAATCTAACAAAACATCAAAACAACCCCAACAATTCTGGGGCACCATAAAACAACTCTTAAACCCAGGACAATGAACTTCCCCAAACCCCACCTCCCCAAATACCACAGAGACCATAGCTACCCATTTTAACTCACACTTTATATGGTCAATACCCCACCAATTGTTCTCACCAGTTCTGCTACTAATCCCAAGTCTTTTTCTTTTAGGCCAATTCAAACTAGCTCCATAAACAAACTCCTACACAAACTAAAACCTACATCACTTGCTGCAGACCTACTTCTCAATGAATTTCTTAACTTGGCAGCAGACTCCATCTCATATCCAGTCCCCATAATAATCAACCATTCTATCTATCAACAATATGCTCCCAAACTTTGGAAAATCTCTCATATCATCCTTTTGCATAAAGGAGGCCCATCTACAGAATTCTCAAACTATAGACCAATTGCAGTATTCTCCCCCCAGCCAAAATTCTCGAAAAATCTGTACATTCACATCTCCTGCCCTATCTACTAAACAGTAAAATTCCCTCCAACTCTCAGAATGGTTTTGGACCAAACCACAATACCAGAATTGCTCTTATAAGCTTCACAGACAGAGACAACCAGCTCAGCAGCAAGGGTCAAGTCATATCATCTATATTCCCTGACATGTCTAAGGCTCTTGACACTGTATCCCATTAAAAATTCTCAATGAACTAGCTGACTTAAACCCCTCCCAATCAGCATTTTCATGGTTTTACAGCTATGTTTCTGAATGCCAACAATCAGTTAAGTGGCAAAAGGAGATCTTGTCCCTACCACTAGTTTCAGTTGGTGTCCCACAAGGTTCTATACTTGTGCCACTAGTCTTTGCTATTTTCACCAATAAACTCAGTATCATCACCCTCCTAGCTACCACTGTACAATACACAGATGACTCCTCCCTCATCTGTACAGCTCCTTCCCTTCCTGAGCTCCTATATAGAACAGTATCTTTCTGATAACCAACTCATACTTAACCCAAACAAGACAAAACTAATGCTATTCTGTAATAACAAAACATCTGAGCTCCCCTCCCTTTTTATCATACACTCCACTAACAATATCAGAATTCAACCTGTTGACCATACCAAATTGCTAGGTGTCACAATTGACAGCTCCCTAACATATGACAAACACACAGCCTTATCCATCAAAAAGGTTCACATCAAACTTGTCTCTCTCTATAGAGCCAATACATTCCTCACCCATACCTCCAGATAGCCTATAGCCAGGACACATCTACTATCCACTCTGCTGTACGTCTGTGGATCTAAACAAATTAGAGGCCTGCTGCAATAAAATAGCCAGATTTGCTACCAACCACCCTAATAGATCACACCACTGGTCAACTCTCCACCAACTTAAATGGATCAAGTTACCAAATCTTCTATCTCTCAATCAACTTACAATTGCCCACACCATTATTCACCAACCAGACAACTGTCCTGCCCTCAAAAATTTAGTTCAGCCTTACTCTAATAGTAGATTTATACAGTCATCCAACAAACGTAAACATAAAGGTCACTAAATCCAACAATAGTTTTGGGGATTCCCTGTTCTCCAACCAGATATCAAAGACCTGGAACTTCATTCCCAGCACATACTTAACACTGTTAACTCTTCCAAATTCAAACTGCTATTCAAGGAACATCTAACCAATAAGTGGCTTTGTTGCTACACTACCCCAGGATGATCTTTTCTTGCTCTGTATAGCACCACACTCACCTAGCTTCGACTCTTTTTACTTTTCCCATCAGTATAACCCAAGCCTGGTCTTTGTCTTTACTAACTTTCCTGTATACATATTTACATAAAATTCAGTGACAATTAATTAAGCAGTGCAGAATGTCTGATTTGTGACTTCATTCATATCAATCAAATGACAATGTTGTGTCTAAGTTGATATTGACTTCAGCTTGTCTGTTAACTTATTTACTTGTACTTTATATACTTTCTCTAATTTGATGCTGCATAACCATTATTAGCATAAGAGAGCCTAGATTAGTGACTTGTTATGTGCTACTTTTTCTACATGTGATTTTGAAATTTTTGTAATGAAGCTTTTCTCCCCACGTCTCCACTGAAAACGGGCTTATGGCCCAGTCAGATACCCCTGGTAAATAAACGAAAAATAAATAAATAAAAATACGAGTTGAGTGTTTTAGTTCTATCCTTTATCAATGTTTTTCTTTTTCAACCTTGTGATGTCATTGAAGTTATTGTCAAGGTTTCTGTAAACTGATGAACAGTTATGACTCTATACATACACACACACACACACACACACACACACACACACACACACACACACACACACACACATATTAGCCCATACATTGACCTCCAAACTTCGACTGCAAAAGGTAGACAAACCAGACTTTGATGAGTTACCACACATGTGCCAAGAAAAAACCTCTTCCACATTCCCTTCTGATTGTAAAAACTAATTCTGAGATTGCACAAAACCTGGGGAAAGGGAATATTCCCCTAACCAGGGATTGTCAATCTGGTGCACTAGTTTACATGAAAGTAAGCAGGTGTGCAATCCAGTAAACAGAGCTGAGTGGTGCACAAGTGTGTCAACACAGAAGTATCTGTGGCATACAAATTACCTGATAAGAAGGTGAACTACATGCAAATGAGAGAGACAGAGCAATTCCATAAGTAGATAGGCAGTCCTGCAGACCCTGTGTTTGTGTCCGTAGTATAAATGGAAATATTTAATGTACAAGATGTTAAATTAACAACAGGGGCATAAAAGGGCAAGTAGACGGGCAGAAATAGCATAGCAGAGACAGAAATGTGTAAAACTATCCACCGTGTGTCCAAAATCGTATGGAAATTAATGTCAAATAATTTGATTTTTTTTAATAATCAGGGTATGTTTGCAAGGCGCGCCTTGGAAAAACATGCTTTTATGAAAAAAAAAATAATAAAAAGTGTAAAAAAAGTTATTAGTATGTGACAGTAATGTATTATAGGACCCTGCATGGAGTATGTACTATGGTAGAATGGCTCTGTTGCTATGGAAGCAGTGCCTGGAACCATGTTGTTTCCTGGTTGTGTGCACAGATCCCTGTGCAAATGAGCTGGGCTTACTGAATAGTACAAATGGGTATCTGTGTTTGCAGATCCCATCCGTGTAGGTAGAGAACCATGTTGATGTCCACAGAAGAGGTAGCTGACATCAAAGGGGGGTATGTCTGAGAAGTTGTAAGTTCATTGGAGCTCAGTGACACCTCTTTGTGTGGTGCAGTACTCTTCTCAGCAAGGGGGTGTTTACAGTGCCTGCTAAGCTTTGTTTACCTTCTGGGCACATGTTTCATCGTGTTTGAGCATGTTTGCATGGCACCTTGAGCATGCCCCTTCATGGGGGCATGTACTCTGAGTGCTGAGCACTGCTTACCTTTGTGGCATATCTTTGAGTGGCACTCTACAGTGCTGAACAAGGAAGGCTGTCCAAAAAAAAAATTGTCTGAGAAAGGCAATGATATCTTAATTACTGATGACCCCTGTTCCACTTAAACTAGGGTTATTAGCAGTTCTTAATGATGTACTTGGCAGATGGAATGCATCATAGATAGCCAATCACAAAGGCTGAATCTACAGCAGAGCACTATAAAGGTTGCAGACACCCTACAATCTGATTTCACCCTCATACTCTGCACCAGTGGATTACAGACTTGGAAGTTTTAAGTGAAGAAATGCTAGGGGCTGCTGCAGGTTTGCTACATATGTATGTGCTAGATGCTGAGGTCAATGCTGCTGCTGACCATAGGCCTAGACTGAGAAGGAGAAGAGTGTTCAGGCCCAGGGTAACCTTCCAGTGGAGATTATAGAGAGCTACAGGATGGACAGAGACATACTACAAGAACTCACTGAGCTCTGCCGACCTCAACTCAGACCCAGAGCCAACAGAGAGGAACCCATCCCAGTGGAAATAAATGTATGTGTAGCTCTTAGGATACTAGCTACGGGTACATTCCAAAGACCAACTGGGAACATGATAGGGTCTCACAGGCATCAGCATCCAGGGAACTCCACCACTTCCTGGATGCCATGCTACCACATGCCAATAAGCACATTTATTTTCTTCTCACCTCTGAGGTGAGAGCCAGTGGTATGCAACACTTCTACCATGTAGCACACTACCCTGAGGTCCTGGGTGCCATAGATTTTACTCATGTACACATCAAGGCACCACCCGATGAGGAGGGTAGAATCTACATCAACCACAAGGGTATCACTCCATCAACTGCCAGGTCATGTGGAATGCCCAGGGCATTATCACGAATTGTGTGCTGGCAGCCCAGGCAGTTATCATGATTCCCATATCTGGCATGCATCACATCTGTACCAGATGTTTGCTAGGGGGGACATCCCACATGGTTATTTACTGGGGAATGCTGGCTACATACTGGAACCATAGATGATGGCACCCATCAGAATAGCACACAAACCCACCGAAGAATGCCATAATGAAGCATACACACACAAACTAGAAACATCATAGAGCATGTGTTTGGGCTGCTGAAGTCAATGTTCCAGTGCCTTGATATATCTGGTGGAGCCCAGCAGTACTCTCCAGCCACATGTGTATACATGTTCACAGTATGTGCCATGCTACACAATATGATCCTGTGGAAGCAGCTGCAGCAGGTTCAGCAAGGGGAAGGGATACACAGCTCCCCACCAGTGCCTAGGTCACTATGGCCACACCCACAGGGGGACTCCAAGGAAGAAACCCCTGCGGTTGTCCCTGTAGGCAGACATAGGCATGCCCAGTATGCCCTGGCCTTGGCCAGGAGACAATGTATAGCACATGCACTGACAACCTAGGACCCTAGGGACCAACACCTTACTCCGGCTCACATACATATTAGTAAAAATGATGCCAGCCCACACAACCTGACCTAAACATGTATTGTCTGTGTATTGCATGCATCAGACAGAGTCAGCTCCGAACTACAGTTATGACAACTGCTGCAGTTGCAAGGTAAGTCACACACCTATTCACCACTTGTAAGGGGTACTAGAATATGGTATCATATGTATGGACCTGCTGCATGTATTAAGGGGACTATAGTGGGCTACTGGGCTACTTGGGAAGCTCTAACAGCCATTTGGGACAACAGGTACTCTGTCCAATAGTATGTGCTCTATAATATGCACTAGGCTACATGGCTGAAAAGTCCACTGCATTATGCAAGGGAGATGGCTAACAGTGGGGTATCATAACAATCACACAACTGTCTATGCCAGCAGAGCATGGGCTGGTTGTCCCCCACCCCCAACTCATCAGTGTACCCATACAACTGCTGTAGCAGTATTTCTGCAATGATGTATCAGCAGACCATTCAATTCCAGGGCTGTGACATAGAACCTGGCCACACGTTCTATGTCTCAAGTAATGCAGGGGTGACATTGTATATCTGTATGTTGTTGACTGTGAGATGAATGATGCATCCCTGTCTGGCAGCCTGTGTGGCTCAGTAGGTTAGGGACTTTAGCAGGGGTGATGGTGTTGATGGTTTGAATCTGGCAGTAGGCACATCTTATGCATGTGAGGTAGTTGTATGGTGGTGTCCCCACAGACTGTCATACCCCTCACTCTGTTACTGCATGAAAACTGGACAAAGCCATAGAGAATAGGGGGACAAAGGCCCAATACTAGAGACAGACATTCAGATGCTCTGGTTTACCTAGAAGGTGGCCAGTATAAAAGTAGATTGCATCAGTACAGGATATTTGAAGGATATAAAGTCCAACACTCAAGTGTTTGACTGTAGTTAGTACTATTCACTCACTGCCTTATACAACATTTTACTGGAACACCACAACTGTATGAGGAACAGGCCAGACATATGGGGTGAAATGCTGGATATTATGAAAAAACATATACAGTTAGAGGTATGCAGACTATCACCCTGTATGTAGTGTTACACCATGTACCCCGGTCACATATTCATTACAGCACTCAGCCGGGGAATGCTGTGGACAATGTCAGGGAAGTGCTATACTGTGGAAACAGGTGCAGTTGTCAATGTCTGTAGCAACAAAAACTCAGCCTGGAGTGCAGGTAGCTCTGGCCTGGAGTCACCTTGTAAGTACTGACAGTCCCACTGGGCATGCCCCTACACTTGACTAACTTGAGTGCTATTCTGTTGCCTCTTCTTCACGAAGACCTACTATGTGAAAATACAGCCGTACATACAGACAGCTACCTCTACACATCTCTCTGACTCTATCCCCCACCCACATGTTTAGTGTATCTATCAGTATGTACCCCATATACATATAATACAGATATATATATATATATATATATATATATATATATATATATATATATATATATATATATATATAGCTATATATATTACAGTGATATATAGACTCTCCACATATATCTACAGAAGTCATTACATAACATACACACACAGCAACATTTATAGGGACATTCCTGTTATACATATTTATATATATATATATATATATGTATGTGTGTGTAGGGATGTATGGATTTTCCCACATACCCTCGGAATGCTGAGGTTATCTGCACTTACACATCAAAACAGTTGCCCAAAGAAACCAAACCAAGGCTGCGACTGTACATAATCCACTCACCCAGAGTACTTGTGGAATGTCACCTTGCAGACAGACACAGGTGAACAGTTGTACTGTACAATGGTTCACCACATGCCTTGGACAGGCCATATTGTTCTTGTCCACATGCTTGCCTATCTAACTGCAACCAGACACATATGTACATACTGCTAACTGTATACACATAGCAGGGATAGTGACAGGTACCCGACTCCTAGGACACTGGATACAATAACTGTACCAAGCAATATCACTCGGCAAGCCACACATGCTGTCTAACACAAAGCTACTTTGCATACACCAGAAGTACCTTGTCTGCAATCTCCCATACAACAGATGTAACCTGTAGCATGTGCGATAAGTACTGAGAGCTGTACTGTGTAAATGTAGAGAGGAAGGGGTTCTAATCTCACATCAGCCAACTCTGTGTGAGTATCTGGAAATATATCCCCTTGTAGCACCATACACAAGCCAGTATGGGCTGTCTCTGTGCAATAGTTATACATTTTGTGGCCCTGTGACTAGCTGCTGGCCTCTATATCGTCCTCCTCTGCAAGGACTGCTGCTGTCATCTACCTTGAGTGCTGTCTGACAGTCTGATACCAGATAAATTCTGTGGTGCATGCAATAAGTGCTGCAAGCTATAGTGTGTAATAGTAAATAGGTAGGGGTTCAATAATCACAATAGCCAACCCTGTGTGTATGTGTAAATATATCCCTGTGCAGCTCTACAGCCATGCCATTATGGGCTATTCCCATACAATGGTTATGCAATTTTTGCCCGTGTCTAGCTGCTGATCCTGCATTGCCTCTTATACATATTCAAAACTGATGTCCGCAACCTGTCTGACCAGGACACAGGATATTTGTAGACGTGTCAACGCCATCACCACACCTTCTAGATTTGTATGTTCAGTAATGCAGGATATGTGTAGCAACGGTAGCAGACCTTATCACAAAGTATGAATACATGAATAAGCAGACTGCCCCCAATGTTCCTGATAGACTGTTCTATACATATGCATCTAGGAGCCATGCATGTATACTGCTGTACCTTGTTGACATCATAAGTCTGTTGTGCTGCCCTGCCATCCTCTGCTGCTGTATAGCTGCCATGTGTCCATAGTGTATCTCTACAGACTCCTGAAACAGAAACTATACACAGGTCCATGACACAGCTGTCATTCTGTAACACTACTGGAAGTCCAACATGATGCAGCAAAGATACACAAACTGTGATGTGTAGTCATGAAATATGCCAGCATACAGTACCTGATGTGGCTGCAACTGCTACTGCAGGCTAGAACACATAGGGGGGAGTGTGGACACTTTGGAGGATAGCAAGTTGTATGTGTATGTGTGGTAGCTGTGTCAGTCCTGTCGTTACTGCAGAGCTAGAGTAAGTATGCCCTTTACAGTCCAATAGAGTCACATGATTAAGTAACATCTGTTATGCAACAGTGCCAATACCAGAGTAGTAGGCAACATATAGTTAAGCTATACTGATAATGGGCAATGTGTCCCTACCTGCAGACCTTTAACTTGCAAAACTGGGTAACAGTTCATTAATTAGTAGTAAACTGTGTGGCTTATGAATGCATGGCTCAGTCATTACATGCTGTCATCACAATAATATAATTGAACTGCAACACAAAATTGGATTTGAACCCAGGACTGTGTGTGGCAATATGCACAGCAAGAAAGTCACTTAACACACTGAGCTAGAAACTATATTTCTATTTGCAAGATATATGTGCATATATACAAGCTGTGTGAAACATTTCTATAACCATGAGTATGTGCATGGCTTTATATGGTTGTATTTCTGCACCAGGGTCACAGTAGTACATGTACTTTGCCATTGCCACCTTAGCAGGTGTCTTTCCACAAGTTACTGATAAAAGGGCACATATAACTGCTATCACTAGCCTCACTTACATTCATTATTCTGTCTTTGGCTGTCCACTGGTGTATTATAGCACCAGAGTCCAAGATACACTCCTATTTTTCCCATTAGTTTTTTATTTCAGTTACATGCTTAATGACTGTAGTTAGCAATCAGTATGTTTTGCTGGAAGCACCTGTTAAACCTAAGGCCTGTGAAGCATGGTGGGTTAATGCAATGTGCTATCGTTGAAAGGGGCCTGGGATTGAGACTTGGCACAGGTGTTTATTTTGTACATGTGAGTAACACTGTAATAAACACATATAATCATTAAAGCTCATTAAAGCATATTAAAGTTCATTTAAGCTGAGATAAGTGAAGCGGTGTGGCATAGTGAGCTGCTCCGCACAAATTTGCACAAACCCGCACTAACAAATATGAAGAAAAAGGGGGGGGGTGATAGGAAAGTGGTAAAATGGGGGCAATGGGAGAAAACATAAGTGTAAAGCAGGTAGGGATATGCAGGAAGGGTGTAGGAAATAACCATACCTATCCATTTCTTGTACAGCAACAGGTGTGCATTTTGACAGATTTTTTTTTAGATGAAGTTGGACTCTCAAACCCCAGAGAGATGGGTGAGGACAACATAAATGTGTTGTCAAGCCAATTGGACCAAATTAGTTGTGTCCAGTGGACACTTGTGCAAAATAGAGAGCTATGTATGGGGTGATTTTTTTTTGTGGGTGAGGTGCCCATTTTTTTTTTATAAGGAGAAAGTGGAATGTTAGGGAAGGGACAAAGGTATGTGTGAGCAGGTAAGTTTTGTAGGAGAGGATGCATTTGCAGACAGACAGGACAGCAGACAGTGGCAGTGTGTGACACATGAGTGGGGTAAACACCTTGGATGGGGTGGGTGTTGTGGAGTATGAGACGTACGTGCCTCCAGACAGCACTAGAATGACAAACATCCCCATCCATGGGACAGTCAGCACTGCTCCTTCACTGCCCCAAAGGTGGCTGTGCTGGAGGCTGGGCACCATGGCCAGCTTGCCCCACCAGATTGGCCAGTGTCCTCTCAGTCTGGCACAGGTGATGTTCATAGGTCACATCAATGATCCTGTGCACCATGACCGGCAGTTGCTCTTGGGTGACTGCAGCTCCTCCACCACCACTCCCAGGGGGAGGCCGGGCCTTGTCCCCTTAGGCGTTTCTACCTGACACCACAGGTAGTGCAGGGGCAGTGGAGGGGGCACCACCAGCCTGGGTCCCAGATGTGCCAGGAGTTGGTGCCACAGCCAGTTGAGGCAAGGTAGGTGGATCACCGGGAACCGGCCTACCCTGACGTGCTGTGGTGATGGAGGTATAGCATTAAGTACAGGTTAATTATGAACACACAAGTACACCATTCCAAGAATCAATAAAAGCTGTCCTCCTAGTTCAATTAAATAATACAGCAGGTCATATCACATAAACTTCATTTATTTATTTAAACTTCCTGGTCTGAGTGACTCCCCAAGTCAGTTTGTAGACTGCAAATTCAACAATGTCACCATGCAAGCCATTATTTTAAAATCTAAAACTGGGTATTTTTTGTTTCAGAAATAAAGCAATATAACAAATGATCCAAGAGATTCCTGCTAAGCGTACTCAACACCAGAGTTTTTATACATTAGGAAAATTTGTTTGCTCTCTGAATGATTCAGTTTTTCCCTCTCAAACAAGTAAGCAGAAGCCCTTTAGAATTTGATAAATGTCTTTTTACTGGAGTTTGTGAACACAGCATTGTGCAAGAATCATTACTGGTTGTAGAAAAGAACAAAATCAGGGATATGAGATTTGCAGGAATTTTTCTAATGTATAAAAACTCTGGTGTTGAGTGCGCTTAGCAGGAATCTCTTGGATCATTTGTTATATTGCTTTATTTCTGAAACAAAAAAATACCCAGTTCTAGATTTTAAAGTAGTGGCTTGCATGGTGACATTGTTGAATTTGCAGCCTACAAACTGACTTGGGGAATCACTCAGACCAGGAAGTTTAAATAAATAAATGAAGTTTATGGGATACGACCTGCTGTATTATTGAATTGAACTAGGAGGACAGCCTTTATTGATACTTGGAATGGCGTACTTGTGTGTTACCAGTTTTTGGAGTTCGTGTTGTGGATGAACACAGCATTGTTAGTAATAACAGCATGCCAGAACAGTGGAAATTACCCAGTTACATATTAATGCATATTATGTAAAACACAACAATAAATAACAGAATAGTCAGTATGTTAACAGCAAGCCAGTAACAGCTATGGCATAAAGCCAACAAAATAGGTAATTCAACAAGATATGTCAATATGCAACCATTATAATACATAACAATTATAAAACACATGCCCCAAAATACAGTTAATGTAACAACATATGTTAATAGTAAACCATAAACAAATAATAATAATAATAATAAATGAATGAATATAAGGGGTGGGAGAGAGAGGAAAAACAGTCCATTAGTACCATTATAGGCTATTTACTAGACAATGGTACTACTACCTACTCTACTGGTCTGTCCTTTCTTTATGTGTACAAGTCCCCTATAGCTGCTGCAGCATGTACATACCTCTCCAACTATTCGCATGGGACAGTATGGGCCAAGCATTAACAACTGCAGGTACATGAATACACAGAACACTTGCACATCAGGTGGACCTATATAACTACTAAGGTGTACTGTGAGCTGATGTAGTGATACTTTGTAATTTAGGTAATCATTTCGATAGTAATCCTGTGACAGACAGACTACCCACTACTAATTACATTAAGTGACAGCATGACACTTGAGAGACATGTGTTTGTACGGTACAGACACTAAACAACTATCATGCCTTGCTTTGCAGGCATTGGGATAGATCTCCATAGCAGTGATTACAGAGGACATCAGCATGGAATGCATGCATTGGCTTCAGAAACTTTTAACAGACACTCCAGGAGGCATACAGCCATACCAAAATTACACATTTTATTTATTGATTTTTAGTTTTTTATTATTATATTTATTCCCTTTATTTTATGCTGTATTTTCACATTCTTGCTAATGATTTTAACAGTCTGTGACATCTAAACACACAACTATCTACTCATAATATGGGCTACCTCACCCATTTATGTGTGGTCCCTGTGGAGACAGAATCTGTAAACATTACGTGACTGATACTGTAATATTTAGTGATACATGGCACTGGATTTGAACCCTGGTCTGTTTGTGGCAAAATACACTACATAGAGAGTATTTAACAAACTGTGCTGCTGAGTGACTGCTAATTACTGACTGACTGATATTTGCTTAGAGGTCACCTGGAACCAAAATATGACCTGGTAGTAGTACTACAGCTTTATGCTAGACTGCAGTGACAGTAAAACATACATGCATGAAATACAAGCATGAGAAAGAAAGCAGGTAATCTATACATTAGTGTATAGAATGTAGGTGCACACAGTATATTGTTAGTGGGTTAAAATATCTGTGAAGTCAACAGACAATGTCAGATCATGGAGTGGACTACCTCACCCATATACCTTGCTTACCTGCTGTTTGTGGATGACAGAGCATTATGTGAACATTATTGGCCTAGAAACAGCCTTGAATAGTACTGTATGTGTTAAACAATACATTTGGCAGCCATTATATTTGCATTCTCCAGAGTTTACAGTGTTATATTTGACTGCAGCACCTTACCTTACAGCCTGAATGCATACTGCTGTACTGGAATGGTTAAAAAAAGACACCGCTGATGTACACAATTTACCTTGGTGTTATTGGTATTGGTTCATGTTTTATTGCGGAACAGTTGGCATTATTCATTTCTTGTAAAACAGCTCTAGTTCCACACTTATTGCACTACAGACTTTATTGTATATACTTTAATGCAGTTTCTGGCATTGTTTCGAGTTTTTATTGTGCAACAGTTGTCCTTTTTCAGGTCTTGCAATGCAGCTCTACGTCCACAGTTATTGCACGACATACTTTATTGTATATACTTTAATGCAGTTAATGGTATTGTTTCATGTTTTTATTGCACTACAGTTGACATTATTCATTTATTGCACTACAGCTCTAAGTCCACATTTATTGCAATACAAACTTTACTGCATATACTTTATTGCAGTTAATGCTTTACTCTTTCTTGCTTATTTCACTAAAGTTAGCATAATATATCTGTACTCATCGCACTCACAGTGCAACCTGGCCAAGTGTCCAGCATGTGCCTCGATATTTCAAGCCCTCTCCTCTGCAGCTGTTGGGAGAGAAGCACACTATTATGCATACCGGGTTAGCAGACATTCAAATTAGATATTGGAGAAACAGAGGTAAAATTACTTACATACTTGTGGGGCATTCCCTGTCTGAGTTTCCTGGACCCAGGTGTACAAGAGATCCCCCTTTCATCTCTTCAGGTCATCATTGTGGTGACGACACTGATCACCTGTGCGGGGGGGGTACCAGTTACACTGGTGAGTTCCCTTGCTAGACAATCCCAGGCCTCCGCCTTACACTTTGAGCTCTGGAAACCTCCCTGCAGCAGCCAGTCATCATGTTTTTTTTTACTAGGAGTCCAACCATGGCCCTAGACTCCAGAACACCACAATTCTGCCCCCCAAAGCATAAACCCTCACCAACGCCTGCTACAAAGACAGAACTCCAATGGATTCTCCTGTATTCCTGCCTATTGGGCTTAATATAGCCTGTTTTCCCACCCTTACACACCATTGGGTGACATTAAAAAAGCGCTGTGTTGCTTAGCAGCATACAAACCAGCACAACTGAACTATGCAGTGAAAAAACCTGCAGAGATGTATGCTTGGCAGTGCTCAGCACTGCAAAAACCAGCCAAGCAGAGCTGAGCAGTGCATAAACATTTCTAGACATTATCGTGTTTATGCAGTGCTTGGCAGATCTTAGCAGGTCTTAGCAAAGGTTAGCGGACTGTAGAGGGCCATAGTTTAAAATAACTGTTATAATTTGTATTTCAAAAATGAATGCTTATTTTCCATTCAATATATTCAAACCCAGAACCTACTGCACATGAGATTGCAACTCTACCCAGTTAGCTATGTGGACTTCTGCTATACCCTTATGTATCTCTAAGCTTCTGATAAGCACTGCTGAGCATTGCCTTGTGCCACACAAACCTGGTCAGCTATGCTTAAAGAAGACATTTCAATAAATAATTAAATGCATCTGGTTTCTATTTTTAGATGTCTGACAGGTGTTTTGCTGCAGGTTTACATTGCTGTACTCCATGCTGTGCTATGCAAATATCATTTTTAAAAAAAAAATAACATTGGAATAATACATTTGGACAGTGCAGGGAGTGTCTTACTTATCTGTGGACGCACTACACTGCCTACACTGATTCAATAACTGTGCTCATTGGGTCTCCCTCGGCAATGAGCCATCATTACTATGCATGGCTCGCTGCCGAGAGGGAACTGTGTACACGGACATGGTAACATTCCATGTAAGTTCTACACTGTGCCTACATGGAGTTTATTAAATCCTGGGGTATATCTATATCTATATCTGTGGCGCTAATGAGAATACAGCCAAGTGGGCTATCCAGTCTCACAGAAATTTTATTTTAGCCTTTGGTAGGGAGTCCATGAAGTGTTCAAAGGTGATCTTAGGTGAAACTGATGGGGACAACAATGTGGACAGGTGTGATAAAGTTAGCACTAAATATTCTCCTAATATATTGGCTATATCCTTGGGGACCAGAATGTATGATATTAATATGGATAAACTCTACAATGTTGGACATTATTCCTTCATTTACTGATACAACTGAAGTAAATTTTTCAGTCCCCATATATCTGTAGTGAAGTTAAGTTCATACTTACAATCACTGTTATTTTCAATGTAGAGAAATGGGAATTTCATACAGTTTTTCATTATTTTCCTTGTTTTATTCAGTTTATTAATACAGGAGTTCCATCAGAGAGATTTATCCTGAATTTGTTATTGTACTTATGGACAATGGCTACAAATATTTCCATGCAGTTGTTCAGTTGCTCATAGAAATTGGGGCTGAATGGCAGACCTATCAGTTTGGTCCATTTGCATGGAGATGCCAGGACTCTTTTGCAGGTCTTCTACAAGCTGATGTAGGTTTGTCTTGGAAAAGTCCCTAAAGATAGTTTCCTTTGGTGGTGGATTGGTAGAAGATGACTGATTCTTGGTCAAAGCTAACCAGAAATAAAAAGATGCAGAGTTGTGTGCAGGTGGGGCTAGGCTGGTAAGGACCAGGTTAAAGATACTGGAGCCTCTAGTGGTGATTTTACAACTTTCACTAGTGCATTAATGTTAAGAAAGTTTAGGAAACACTGAGCAATATCCATTTTTAGAAGTTTAATTGTACAAGTCAATACTTAGGTTATTGAAGTCCCTTAGCAGAAGATATTTGGTTTGATATATATCCTCTCAATGGTATTATAGTAATTTTCAAGATCCCTGGAGGTCAGTGATGGGAATTTTAGGTTGCTATGAGGTAATAATTGGATTTGTTACGAATGTTTTTGATCTCTAGAAGCTCCAAGTTAGAGTCATGGGTATTCTGATGTGAAGTGCTGGTGTTTTTGAGAAATACCAATACTCTTCCATGTTTACCCAAGGGCCAGAATGCATGATAGGTGCTAAACCCTGGTATTCTGAGAGCACTATTGTTGCATTGAAACCCTGTCTCAGCAGGTATACAGATATAAATGTGTTCAAGTTGCAGGAGGACTTCATCTTCTGGCATCTTTTTGTTTACACTCCTGGCATTGTGTAAAGCCACCATGATATTGTCTGAATTTGAGTTTGATTTTGCTATGTAGGAATGTCCAGTAGGGATATTCTGCCTAACAAAGGTATTACGGGGCAGCAAAGGCTTTAGCTAGTATGCAGAAACACTGGTATGAGAGGTTTAAGCAATCTCCGGTGATACAGGAAGTCTTATCTACCATCTCATCCTAGGCCAACACATTCTTGTTCCCCTTAGAATAACACCAACTACTTAGCTGATTGTAACAGCCTATTAACTTGCCTTGGAATCTAGGAAATATTCATCATGAAGGCCAGGTACTACTCAAGACCAGTGTCTTTCCTGTATATAACATAAGCATATTAAGTTTCATCATGTCTCTTTATATGTCCATCTAGGTGGACCACCTCAGGTCATTCAGTAGTAAATGGACCACCACTAGGTCATAGTCAATTTTCTTAAGGCCTTTGTGATATCATGGATCCTGGCATCAGACAAGCAGCTTACAGTCACCCAGCTAATGTCCATTCTGGTGAGTCTGGAGCCTGTGGAGTTTTGGCTGTTTGCAGCATCCTCAAAGTTTGAGAACAGAGAGTTTTGGTGGTGGAGAGATACTAGTTACCTCCCATTCTAGAAAATATTATGTGAGTGTGTGTGTAAAACATTTTTTTGTCAAGTTTTAATTACGTTGTTAAGATTGAACTGAAAGACATTTGGCTCAGCTTGAGCTGAATAAAATCCTGCATAGTCATTTATTACAACTCTGAAGTGGAGCTGTTCAGTATGAAGTTCTTTTGGGTCTGGCAGAACTTGGCTATTACCCAGTACAGCAGTGCAAATTTACCATGTAACTATAAAGCCATTTGCCCTTCGCATATTAATGGTTGTGTTACATCAGATCACAATCAGGATACAAGTGTATAAAAAGAAGAAGATGAATAGAGGCACATGCATAACTAGGCATGCTTGGATAAAGTTATAACCCTTCATCCATGACTTAAAATGCATATATTGTGTCAGCCTGACATTAGGAAAATTACAGAACAATGCAGCATTTGGTCTTTAGCTGTTGCATCTGTTTTGTGTAGATTATCTGGTCACCACAACTTTGTAATATTGCTGTCAAACGTGAATGAAATGAAATCAGAATAACTCAGGACTAATATTACTCTTAGATTAATAAATAATTTACTGTTTCTCTGAAGTTATACTTAAATTAAAATCATCTGTCAGGGAAAATGTTGCGTGAGGCATCTGATTTATGTGGTAATCACATGAAATGCTCGGACTCTCTTCAGCGAGTCTAAAAGCATGGAAATTAAATGGCTATACAAACAGACTTAAATATACTAAGTCCTAGATGGCCATTTCTCAGAAGATCCCTTTTGTCCGAGACACAGCATTCTCAGAGTTGGTGTATATACTTTTGGGGGTTGGGGGATTGGAGTACATAGGTGCTTCCCTCTACAAAAACGAGTTTAATGGAGAACAGCAATGCTCAATATCGTCTTTTTTTGGATTTTCAGTCTTTTATTTCAGTGTGTCAGCACTCAACATTATGCATGTTGACATTTCAATAGGGAGCCGATTTATGTTTTTAATAAAATAACAAAAAGTGCCAAAACTGAATATATGTACCACAATGGGAGAAAACTGGCTAGTGTGTCAAGTACAAGTAAAATTAGGTCATCCTCAACTAAAGGTAATCCCCTCAGAGAAACGTTTGTCTTCAGTTTGAGGTCTTGCTAATAAATTCATGCAGTGCTTGAGTGGATTCATTGAGCAGTCATATTTCACATATGTATGAAGAGGCAAAAGATTAGAGATGGCAGGTCTAATTTTAATACACAAGTGTTTATTTGTATAAACCAGCCAACTCTTTCAGTCCATGTTTCTCAACTTAGGTAGAACATAAGTTGCAATTTGCTTTTTTGGCATCAGTCTTTAAGGTCAAATCAAATTGTTTTGCACACATATACTGACTTATCTGCTTAGCATTCCTTAGTGTACACAGGGATTTTTAACATTATCCTGTTTTATATATATATATATATATATATATATATATATATATATATATATATATATAAATGCCCTAGGGCAGATAGCCTAGTACCTACCTATGAACCTATATATATATATATATATATATATATATATATATATATAACTATATATTAACTATAAAGCCATTCTGATCAGAATTTATGTCATCTAAGAGTTTTTCTTTTACATACATTAAAATCTGTGTTTAAGAGAGTGACTGGATTGTGTGGTGTTGGGTTACCAGGACCTTTGATTAGCTTATGCCATGGAGTAACTGGGACATTTTTCCTTAATGGAGAAAAAAAATAATCTGCAGGGAATTACTTGCATACAAGCAGTTGGAAGCAATGCCTATTGACTATTGAACTTTTCCTATACTATTCTGGTTATTTAAGGGTTTAGTCAAGAAAAAAGAAAAAAGGGGAACCTTTCTACAGCTGGTAGAAAGTATGTGTGTTTGTGAGATATTTGCATCCTTGCATTTCAACTGATTTCATTTATGTGTTATTTTTCCTATGATGTCAGTGATGTTTTTTACATTATAGGTATGTTTAGATACATTTTACTGTAGCACACAAATGCTGTAGCAGCTCATTGTGTCTGGCTTCTGCTTGTCATTAAGTATAAGTTAAGTGCTTTACAGTGCTGACATTTTTTGGGTTACTACTCTGTAGCTGTACAATACATTGTATATTGTTGTTGCTGCATAGTCATATGGATTGGTGCACTTTGCTTACCTGGGCTGGCAGGACAGTTGCCTGGATTTTCTGTCATTTTTTAGCCAGGTTGATAGTAATTGCAGTAGGCACAGTTAATGCAAAGATTTGTTTTTATTATATGTAGACATTTATCTTGCTGTCCTCTGTCACAGTAGTTAAATTGTGAGGTCACATGTCATACCACAGTGCTGTATGTGCATTCATAGTAGTACTGATTATAGCATTAAATAGTGCAATGGCATTCTTTGTATTCATCTAATTCCAGACAGTTCATGATGATATTACATGTAAGCGCACTGCCTCATACCTCTCAACCTCTTAGAGCAAGAAATATGGAGAAAGCCATAAATAAAAGTGGTACAAAGGCTCAAAAACAGGGACAATTTTCAAATATTGCTCTTACAAACAGAAAGTTGATAGAATAACAGGTTTGCATTAGCATGGACTTTCTAAAGGATATGCAGTATGAAACTCAAATGTTTGTTATTATTTTCTAACTTCAATCTTTAATGATTTGCCACTAGTTTGCCAGACAACCACGATTTTATGAAAAAAATTACCAAAATATGAGACAAAAATCTGGACATTCTGCAAAACTCTGTACAGTTGAGAGATATGCACTGCATACTTGTGTGGTTATACATCATTGCATTCATAGCTTTCATTGCAGAGGAACTGAAACCATTATACATCAGTCTATTCTGAGTCACGATTGTGAACCATTGTTTGTCATAATGTTAACATCATAGACAGTATAAGTCTTTCAGTGTATCCCCTGCCTTTGTCACCACTGGTACTTTGTACAGTGGGTTCTGCTAGTGACACAGCAGTGGGCTTCCTACAGCACTGCTGCCCATGGCAGGATGCTAGTGTGTACAGCAAGGCTATCTGACAGTATATGTCATTCTTTACTTTTTCATTACTACTCAGGGGGGTATTACCATTAAAGTAAACACCAGAAATGGAGACACAATGAGCCTTGACATATGCAATGTACTGCCCATAAACACTGTTGCAGTACATACATTTCCACTGTATGTAATATGAGTTGCACTTAATTGCACATGCCTGGTTATTTTTCTCATGGGTGTTACAAGTTTACATAATTTTCTATATGGGCGTACGATATCTAACATCACACATACATATGGATGTGATAGTTCTGCAGTTAAATGTATGACATACTTATGTTAATAGTACACATTTTTGCAATAATAATTGCTGAGGTGATTAACACTCGCTTGAACACAGACATGTTACAACCACAGCAAAGCACAGATGCTTTACATATGCAGCACAGTTGCACTGCAGTGTATGCTAATAACAGTATTTTACATCACACACCCCATATATTGGACTTGTTTATCATTATGTTACAGAGGAACTCAGAAAAAAGAGACTCTACCCCCACATCACTGGAGATGATAATGGGCCTACCACTGAGGGAGAAAAGTGCATTAGCAGACAAAGAACCTTTGGCCACTGAAATACCTACACCAACTGCACAGCATTCCATTGTTTTGTCTGGAGCATTTCCACAACCATTTCCTATAATGAATACTTAGCTGATTATAGTCAATCCTTTCTAAAAATTCCATGATATGTTCTGTCATACATGTATGTATGGACTTGTTTGGTACACACTTATAATGTTACCATTGTATGCACTCCACTAGCCCTGTATGCATGCATCACAATGTAAGTTATAAGTACATGTGCTGTACCCAAACAGTCACTGTACAATATAGCAACATCATTGGTTATGCATATTGTCTATCATGTGGTAATGTGTTTGCATACATGCTTAACATGTGATTGCATATATTTGTAGGACGTGTTAACTGCAGTGACACCTTCCCATTGCCTACTGTTGTGATATTAGTGGATACCTGATAGATGTGCACATTGCAAGTTACAGTACTGTGCTGCTGTGGTATGGTGGCATCAACATGTCAAAAAGTGGGATATTTAACCTTCATTGTCAAGCAAGAACATGTTCTTGTGTAAATGGCATCCCTTGATTGACAAACCACAGTATTTTCCATACATACCAGGCACTCTGACCCTGCATGAAGCACTGCATATGTCACTTTATAGGCACAGTATGCCTATACTTGCAAAGTACTGTGTACTTACAATATTAGTGTAACATACACCGCTGTGCATGTTGTAGATTTTATATTTGCTATGGAAGATCAGGAATGATAATAATCTATAACTTGACCATGATGTATGTACAGTATAGCGGGTTATTGTGTATGAATGGACTGTGGGCTTATTATATTTATGTAGCATTTGTTGCACTTGTTTGTGCAGATGCAGAGGTGCATCTCTGCTGTAACAGATGCATTGTGTTGCTGTCTTGTCAGAACACTGATACTTTTTACTGCAGTTCCACACTTAGCAAAGTTATCAGATGCTTTGCCAGGACTGTATCCATGGGTTATTAGCTGGTGTAACATACACTATTCATGTACTTGACCATTGCTACCCAGAAGTGGCATGTCTGCATTTCAGTGGGTGATTTGCTGCACTGTGATATCCTCCCAGGAAAGGAAAGGATTCACTTATTGTGACATCAGTCATTCTGGATCCACCATTCTGGTGTACAGGCACACAAATTACAAAACTGCAGCAAAAATGTTATTTACATTGATGCATTCTTTAGCCTCCTTGTGTGAACTTTTCAGTGCCATCCCTTGCCATCCATGTTCTGTCTACCAATGTGTTGTATACACTCATCCACTTGTCCCTTAATGTTGCACTTCTCAGTCTTTGCGTTGCTGACAGGTTTTAGTACCTTTCATTTGCCAGTTAATATGGATGAGTCTGTGAGAACAAAGTCTGCCAAAGTAGGAAACAAGCTGATAGTTCCTCTTCAGGAATTTTGTATTGTTATTTGGCAATAGATGAATGCAGAGAGAAATTCAGATGAGTACCTTGGTTTCCTGATGGTAAGCTATTCCACTTATGAGATAAACAAGGTATCATACACCCAGCTGTATAATATTAGGTCTTCCTGGGTGATCTAAAAATGTTCTGGTGTCCTTCGTTTTGTCTTCCTGTCCAAGCCAGTTATCTTGTCCCATTTTAGTATCTAATCAATCCTTCTTCTTTTGTCCCACAAAACAAATACCCATACCCCTCTGACCAGTGTACTATCCTTTCCATTCTTCCATGTGTACTAAACCTCATTACCCTTACCTTCCTTGTAGTTCTTATCTTACAATTTCTTTGGAGAGTATACATGGTGTGTGATCCCTACACATAATCCATCTCCCTATATTATATCCTACTCTACCCAGTTACCCTATCC
This sequence comes from Protopterus annectens, assembly GCF_019279795.1. Lineage (NCBI taxonomy): Eukaryota > Metazoa > Chordata > Ceratodontiformes > Protopteridae > Protopterus > Protopterus annectens. The sequence continues at coordinate 730,243,932 of NC_056731.1, read as the reverse complement.
TCTTTACCAACACCACACCTATCCATCTCACAAAAAAGGTGTGCTATTCAACAACAATGATAACAATAGCAGAATTACCCCTCTGACCAATCATCTGACTATCCTTTCCTTTTTTCTGTGCGTGCATTATCCATCTTTATCCTTACCCTCTTCTTCATCTTTCCTATCTTCCTCTTTTCTTGGGATGACTGCATCATGCACCCTTCCCACAGACATCTCATTCCCCACAATACTTTTTAGATTAGTGCTCACTGACATACTGGTCCCCATTGAAATGTCGTCCTGAGCTTCTTGGTGGATTCCACAGTATTCTAATAATCCCCGATTTGCTGTCAGATGAAGACCCATATATATATATATATATATATATATATATATATATATATATATATATATATATATATGTGTGTGTGTGTGTGTAGGTATACACACACACACACACACACACACACACACACACACACACACACACACACACACACACACACACACACACACACACACACACACACACACACACACACACACACACACACACATGTTATAAATAGGCTGTGTAAAAATTGCTATAAGCATATTTTATTTAATGATTCTGCTACACTTGTTTAACAAACATACATACTTTTTATCATATTCCATGTATATTTGCCCTGTATTATATAAGCATGACATTTATTGTCAGTAATACACTTCTTTAATACATTTAATTTTTGACTATTTTGTCATTTGTTGCATGCTTTCCTTTTGCACTGTATGAAGCAACTTTCCAACTTATTTTCCCATCTTTGGCTACACACCCATACTCTAATTCCATGTTTAACATGCTCTCTGTATTACACAGATAGTGGATGCTGTCCATTATCTCACTGCACTCTGCAGTTCTGTGCCGATCATTTGGAGTCTGTCCTTTAGTAAGATTAAAGGTGAGGTCATTACTACTTCATCAGATGTATATTTCTGTAGGCCATCATGGAGAATTGTAATATATTTTACTGAAATAATTATGTTACCATGTTTATGGTCATCAGTATATTTGAATATCCAGAGTCCATTTTCCCACTTAAAAAATTGTCCAGTAAGAAAAGGCTCAAGTAGGTAAGCCATTACAACACCACTGACAATCTCAATCAGGATAGGCGGATAAACTTGCACCCTTATTCTTTTGTGTTTATTGCTGAATCAATGTTTTACTCATTACAGTATGTCTGGATTGATATTTAGTGCTTTAAATATGCCAACTATTCCTTTGTATGGAATAGTGCTGAATGCTCCTTATCAAGATCTAGATAACTAGTTTGCCCTGTCATTTCTTCATCAGGGTACTATTACCTCATCAATAAATGCCCTAGAAATAAAACGGAATGACCTTCCCAGGTATAAAAAATGGTCATATCATAATTACTGAAAATCTTTTTTAATATAGTTGAAATGCTCCTAATTTTGGTCGCAGGCAGGCAGAATGTTGTTGGAAACTCCATTCAAAAGATCAATGTGAGGTACATGTCTCATTTGTTTACCAGTTATTGCAATGACTTAGGGATTGCCAGGCCACAGTGTCTGCATTATGGATTTTCAGTTTGGCTTGGTTCAATTTTAACAAAAGGCATTTTGTTATTATGATGTACTCTGCCTATGGACATCATGTGGTGACTGAGTACATGTGATTTACATGTGATATACGCTATGTGTAAGAAGGTCTGGGTTTGATGAGTACATTTTTTTTAGTACAGCTGAGATTTTTGTGGGTATATTCTTCAGAATCACTACAACTGCAGATGTAAGTGCTTCTGTGTGTTTATATTTACATGGAGATGTTGCTATTATGATTTTAGCCACAGTGTTCTGAATGAACTTAACATCTCACAAATATTTTAAGTCATGTCAAAAAGAGATGTGTTTTCTGTTGGCATAAGACAGTCTTTACTCTGCCCAGGATGACTTTCAAAAACTTGATAGTTCGTGGTTATCACATACAATACCTTCCTCCCTAATCCTAAATAAGCGCCTTCTATTGTAATGTAAAATTGTCAGAAATGTGTACTATTAGTCAAAATCTAGTTTTATCTTTGTCAAAGAGTCAGGAAAGTCTTAGGTTTTGTGATAAAGTTTCTTGTAGTTTGTTTATTTATATCTGCTTTGCAGGACAGTAGCATTTAAGGCAATACAAATTAAAATTTTAAAAGTAAGTTGAATTTTTTAAAACTTGCAGGTACTGGTCTATATAGCTAACAGGTGGAAGGATTTGGAAAGGATGATAACAAATGCAATTACTTTAAGGTTAAGAACCTTCAGAATATGATGTTGTAGGGACAGTAAATTTAAAGACAGTTCAGATATGAGTGACACTAGGTGATTGTTTAGATATGCAGCTCTCGAGATAGAATAGTTTGATTAAAAAGTTTTGCTTGATTATGTGAACTGGATATATTTATGGGTACATACTTTAAAACTTAAGTTATGTGGAGGTTTGCTCAGCCTGTGGACATGTAAAGATAAACTTGGCCTAGATACATGTTAAGAAATGTTTCTCTTGTTTTACTGATGACTGCTATTAAAGGTATAAAAATTATTACCCAGCCATATGTGTGCTGTAAATCTTATATTCATTTCTAGACATGAATATTCTCATGTAAATTATATTTATGAGTTAATTACCCTTGATATGTTATATGATACTAGCTTTTGCAGGTGTGTATGTCTATTTGCTTATATGATGATATTAGTCAATATAATCTGAAGACCACAGCATGGGGTCAAGGATTAAATGTGAACTTTTTGACTTTACTATTATATGGTAATATATTACTCATTCAAGTAAAGTATAATTTAGATAAGTGACTTCAATTATATTATTTAAAATAGGACAGTTAATGCATTCATTACAATAGCTAATAAGAATATTCCTTCATTAGACATCGTCCTGTACCTGTACAGTAAAGTGCAGTACAAAAGCATTTGCTAGAATGTTCATTTTAACTGCCTTGTGATATCTCAACAGTTCAGGCTAGAATAAAACTCACTTTGTCGAAATAATTTAAGCTTGCTTCCTCATAATGAACTGATAAATGTAAAGTTTTACATAGAACAATTAATCCTCAGACAAATTTTGTTTTGTAGTATAAGTGTTACACTCTATATAGTAGGTGGGAAAAGTGTTATTAGTACTAATAGTTTAAATATAAGGGAGTACAGAGTAAATTAATCCATATGGAGCTGCATTCTCAGTTTTAATTAAAACATGTCAAGTATTAGCTATATTAATTAATAATATTTTAGAAGAAAAATGCAATATGAATAGATTTTATTGTGTCTTTTTTCTCTTCCTTACTTAAAGCACAAGAAAAGTTATACTAATTGTATAGGCTGATGAATCAGTAAAAAAAGTTTAGCTATTTAACAAAATGATTAAGTTTGCATCATTAGTAGGTCAAATTGTAATGCTTTTAGTTTGAATACAACAGAAATGCAAATCAAACTGCCTGTTTTGTAATAAAATGTAAAGAGTGAAAGCTAGATGTAATGATATAATGATAACTAGTGGGAGAAAGATATGGTAATGACAATTGTTTATGGCACATCACGTGGGGTGTTGATACTTAACTGAAACGTGAGGTCCTGATAAAAGGATGGTTGTAGTCTATATTTGTTATTAGTATTAATGACATGGGATTGGAATTATCTACTTAGTCCTGGTGGGCACATTATAATGTGCGCAAGTGGATTAGCTGAAATAAGTGACTGATGTGCACTGTAAAATGACCCTACTAGTCATGCTATGGTTTATTGACTGAAGCAGATAGTAACATTGGATATATTTAAGAAATGTGTATAATCAGAGAACTAAATGTAGGTTTTCTTACTTCCTGTCAGTTATGCTGATAGGTGCATGAGGTGACAATGGGTAAAATCTGTGGCAGTATTCAAAGGTATTATAATTTGAGTGCACATGAAGTTATGGAATGTATGAAATGGACATAGTGTATTAATTGAAAAGTTTTACATAGAGTAGATTTATAAACTGATGAAGGTAGAGGAAGGCAATAGATTTGATCACTAGTTTATGTTATGAAGTTTGACAGAGGAGGCTAATAGGCAACATAATACTATGTATTAAGGGAAGGAGCAGCCCAGGGAAGTACTGATGGAGTATTCAGCACTATATTGTCATAGGATAATGCCACAGACATTAATAAAAATGGGAACATCTGGAGAAATGATGGTTTATCAATGCAGCATGAAGAAGCTAGCATACCCATTCTGGAACTGGCAGCTGGTTGTGAATTTGCATATGTGCAGAAGCTCCATCTGAGGTAGTTACAGTGGAGTTGCCAAAGAGGTGGGGATTGGACAGTCCACTGGTCTACAGACTGGCACACTCTTGCCTCTATCTGGAAATATATGGGCAGGAAGGACCTTGTTCTGATGCAGGAAAGAGAGACATTAGTCTGATCCTGTGGACAAAAAACAAAAAACAAAAAAAGCATGATGACCAGCTCTTCCACCAATTTAACTAGTTAATCCAATTACCTTGAAGAAAGAAATGCAAGATTTGCTTTTTTCCCATACAGCAGGCCATCTAAAACTCCAGTAATGAGTCTGTAATATAACACTGCAATAAAAGAAGCAAAAATACAAAAATAATGAGGGTATACAAACAATTAATACAAAAATCAGATGTACTCACAGAATGGTAAATCCTGGGATCTCTCTTCAGAAAAGCTTGAACTTTGTCCTTTAAAAAAAAACAGTTCAGGTTCCTCCCATAGCCTACAAGTAGTTGATCTCATTATTCATATAAAAAGAAACCACTCTTTCAAAACAAAAAGAAAAACAAATAATCAAAATAAAGCCACAATAAAACCAAAGTAAAAAAAATAATCATATAAAAAAAGAAAATTGCATTTTCGTATAGTAGTCTGCTCTGGAAGAGAAGTTATTTATTGTTAAAGACTGGAAATACTGGCATCTTTATTCAAGTAATTAATTTTCATTTCAAAAGCATTTCAATGCCAAGAAAATGTTAATAGTAGTTAATTTACTTGTTGTCCTGTGATGTCATATTCCACATTAAAATTTTAAAATAGTGAACTGGAAAGTGAAACTTATAAATAGGTTCATGGATTAGTACTCGGCTAACTGCCCTTGCAAGCCATTTTAAGCCTAGCTAATTATCCCCTGTGAGATTCAAACCCGGTACCTTGTGCTTGTAAGGCAAACACCTTAACCATTAGGCCACCTCAACTAATATCTTACACTGAAGATCCTCTTGATGGGTATTTTGTTTAGTATTACTTTGCCAGCTAGACTCCAGTATTTATTCAGCAAAATGACGTTAGGATATACCTGGGACATGAGTTAATATACATCAAGATGCAAGATACCACAGCCTAGCAATTTCTTTTAGCTGTTGTATAGCTCAGTTCACAATTTTTGTTATCGTCTGTAAAGTATTGGTATTAAACGACTAAGCATCATCATATTCATTTGTTTGGCAATCAGTCACATCATTGTTTCTCACTGCCAGTGGTGTGAAATTTGCTAGCTCACTTTTTATACAGTATTTTATTTATTATTAACATATATAGTAAAGGTTTGATAACAGCTGGAAAACAGGAAAATAACACTGAAATACAGAAACAAAAAAGAAAGTGACTTTAGTAAGATCACTACTAGATAAACAAAACTATATATCGATATACAATTCAGCAAAGGTACAGAGTAAAAGTATAGTCTCCATTCTATTAGCCTAAGTAAGGTGTACTATTGACCAACGTTGATTAAATTCTAATTAAGATAGTTCATAGAAATTCAATTAAGCATAATAAAAACTTGAAGGAGCTTTCCACTTCAGCCAAGCTGACCACAAAGAGTTTTCCATTCATTTGCAAAGTTCATCTGTAGTGTACTTGCTTTAAAAGAATAAATCAATTCATCTCAACTAGTTTTTAATGTGCTGATCTAGGCCTCAAACTGTTATACTACAGCCAAATGCACAGGAACATGACAGCTCTTGACAATAAACAATATTTTTTAAAAATCCTATCATAAACAGTGTATGCCTTGGACAATAACACAAAGATCCAACATTTTCAGTCCAAATTAACACCCGTCCCATTTAGCATATTGAGACAGATGGTCACATAGCTCCACACCCCCTGAATTGTTGGGTAGCACCATGATGCATGCATGTTGCCTGCATCACTAACACTGGTCTGTGTTTTTGGCCTTCATCTTAAATCGTCATGTAGGTGGAATGTACCATCTATAGAGTAATGGTATTTGGAGATCTCCATATTTAGGCTATCTACTGACATACTCTGTAGCTCTCCAAGCTAACTGTCATTCCTGTTTGGTTAAACTGGTTCCTTCCTCTATTTTCTATCTACCCTACATCAGACATTTAAAGACAACTGCTCATCTTTCCTACATATCTTTATAGTTAAGGCCTACTCTACTCTTTTTGACAGTAACTCAATTCCTCCAAGGCCAGGTTCTCATGTTCCTACTGCTTTCCCCTGCAAAGACAGAGCTAAATATCTTTGAGATGGTATAAATAAGCCACTAACATTCATTAGTTTGGAATTACTCTATCAAGACCCGGACTTCTTTCATGCAGGGGATATCATTCAGGCTCCCAAACAACTGATCCTTAGTCCATATACCCTTATCCAGCCATCTTTTGTTATAGCTCTTACTTACTTACCATTTCCACCAGTTTGGGGTGCATCCAGATATGGTTCATGGGATCTAATCCCGAGTCTCTACAGCCTAATTCTAGATTATCATGAAACGCCTTGACTATTCATTCCTGAGGGATTAGAGGACCAAAATTGGGTTGATTACCCTTATTCTGTTAATGAGAAGTAGACCATAATATTTAATTGAAATCAACATGATACTTTACGACATTAGGAAGCCCTATTCCTCCTAAACAGCTAAGCATGTATGTCACCTAAGAGGAAATCCTGTGCCTCTTCCCGCAGAGCAATAATGTCTATGGATTCTTGAACTACTGCAGATTCGGGTAACTTATCTCAATGGGGATATTCCTATACAAATATAGTATATTGGACATCATCAAGACTTGGATAACTTTTATTTTCTCTGCCATCATATTAAAGATCTGCACCTTGGACAATAAACAAGAAACATTACTGAAAAGATCTCATAAATTTTCCCCCACTATATCCTGAAGTATTCTCCTCACTAATAACCTTAGATAGTTAGTGTCAGTCTTCGTGGGGATCTCTAGTGCTGCCCCCATCTCATCTACTGCCTTGCCCACACAGCAGATTAATACTGACTTTGAAAAACTTACACTCCACACCTGACACAAACTAAAATCATGAAATATCTCTAGCACCCTCGGTACCACTTGAGCAATGTTTTCACTCATCAAACACAATCATCTGCAAATAAAAGAAAATCACTCTACACCTCCAGGTCTGTGTTTATCATCAAGAAATTGCCTAACATGATACGCTAACTCCTTCATTACCAATACAAACAGAGCTAGTGATAGATGGCAGCCCTTCCTGTTTCCTCAACTTATGGTCCCACTTTATAACATGCCCCCATTGAAAATCACTCAGAATTATGATGAGTTATAAAGGCTCTTCAATCACTGGATGAATCTTTCTACTATTCCTTTCTGCCATGACCCTAAACAAGAAACTTCAACTAACCATGCTGAATCCCTTTCTAATATCAAAGAAAAGCATTCCAGCATGTGGGAAATGACCCTTAAATATGATATGTAGGAATGAAAGGTGTTCCATCCAATTATTCAAGATATCCCCACCTCTTCCAAAACTGGTCTGTCCCTCTAGCACTAAACCTGGCAAAATAACATCCTATCTTGATGCAGGAATTCTTGCTGAAATTTTTATATCTACATTAATCCAAGTGATTGGCCCAACGTTTCTGCATGTGGTAGCATCTTTCTTCCCCTTCAAAATAACAATAATCACTTGATTGGACACATGGTGTTAACACATTGAAATTCTGGGTCACTAATGAAACAGGCTGGCCACTACCACAACTGTCTACTTCCCTATTTATAATATTCTACAGCAAACCTATCCAGACCTCAGCATTTGCTGGTTTTCAAATCTGACACCATTCTTGCAGCTTCCCATTCTGCTATGGGCCTATTAAAAGCTTCCCTGTGGAGGTAATTCACAGTTTTTCCTTTGTCTTTCTGACATTGCGAACAATGTTCCTTCTCTTTCTTATTCTGTTTTTGGATGCTGATATATAAAGTCTCATAGAACCTATAAAAGTGCTCCGTCACATTACAGTCACTAGAAATAACCTGCTAGAGCCACAACTGCCAGAGCATCATTTCCATTAAACATATGCTTAAAAAGACATCCCATACACTTAGCATTACTTTCCCTATAGTATATTCGACTTCAGGCCTATCCAAAGTTAGAGACACACTACTCCCTATTGGCTCTGCTATAGTGCACAAGCCAGTCCCTCATTCTTGCAGATTGCAGAGTGTTAAAAATGTGCCAAGATACAGCTTGCCTTTTGTCAGATTTCTTACTATGTGCACCTAATCAATATGTGAGTGCAAATAATCAAGCAGGCAAATTACTCTGGACAGTAAATGCTCAAAGAAAGCTCACATGTCATAGTCTAATACAGCTGGAGGGACACCTATCTCATGTACATTGATCCTTATGGACAGATGTAGCTTCTAAATGCCTGACCCTCGATGTCCTGGTTGGATGCAGGACATCATTGTTCTTTCAGGAAAACTTTCTAGGCTTAAAATGACCCCCAGGTCAATAGCCTAGCAACAGTCTATGAATCTATGAAATCCTGTGCAATCTGCTTTCTAAGTCATCAAGCTTCCCATTCTGGACACTTTGTTCATCTCTAACATTAAAAATAATATTCTCAGAGGCACTAACTTTATCATGTAATGCAATGATCCATAGAAAGTTTGACAGATTATGTTATACTAATTTCAGATTGTGCATGACATTTAATCAATAATAACATGTGTATATTTATATAAGATTATTAGTAGTTAATGAAGTATTAAGCTTTTTATTATTTATATAGCAATGGCCATGGCCATGGCGCAGTAGTGCAGTGGTTAGTGTTGTCACCTCACAACAAGAGATTCTCTGGTTTGATTCTTGGCTGGGGTGCCTTCTGTGTGGAGTCTGCATGTCCTTCCTGTGGTCATGTGATTTTCCTGTGGGTGCTCTGCTTTCCTTCCTCATTCCAAAGACATGCAGTAGGTGGTTGGACATTCTAAACTGGTGTGAGTATGTGAGTGGTACAGATGAACTACAGTGGCAGGGCTAGCCACATAGTGGTGTGAACCTTGGCTTCAGATGATTGTCACTGTTGAAGGTGACACCCTGACCCCATGTGCAAAAAGGGGTTGAGGATGGATTAGTATGTGGATGTGCTGGTAAGGTGGGCTAGTAGCGTTGATTTAAATGTAATGCAACCTTTTTCATTTCTGATCCAAGAATGATGTCAGTTCCATTTGGTTGGGGCAACTTTACCAAAACATTTTTCATTGATAGAAAGTGAAAGGCTTCAACAATCTAGGGTCAGGGCTTTTTGTTGTAAGTTTTAAGGGGGTGGAGTTTCTGACAAAAAAGTTTATTCACAATGGAAGGTTATAGATGAAGCTGGATAAATGAAGTATGGCATGTTTGATGCTACTCAGATCTCTCGCTCTTGTTTTTAGGAAGACACAGTAGAACTGTCATCTGCTAGGAAGGAATATGAATTCACAAATGTTTATTATTATTGTTTGAAAAGTGGACATGTTTTAGTTGGTTTAAGGCAACTGCTACATGGGCAGCATTGTCATTTTTTTAGAAAAGTAGACCAATTATGAGTATTGCATACTAAAAGGGAAAACACTAGAAAACCCATAGCAAGTCAACATCTGCTTCAGAACTTTGTCAGGAGTGACAGCTACATGCTGCTTCAAGAAATGTGCAGGATTAAGTCACAGAACCTGGTATTTGTGGGCTGTGATTTGAATGATTGGAATATTGAAGTGGACAGAGAGTTCAAAGTTCAAAGTTTTGTGCTTTCAACATAACAGATATTTATTGCTAGTCATTTGGCTTGGCTTAGATGCAGTTCCAGACTACCCAAAATGTTGTTTTGTAGATTTGCTTGAATACCTGAAGAAATTCATTTATGATTTCAAAAGGTTAAGCTAATTAACATATAACATACGTGTACCTGATGTAACTGAGTAACCAAATTATTTATGAAAAGAGGAAACAGTTCAAGATCAATGACTTATCCTTGAAAGACAATGGTTTTATAGGAGCCTAAGTTGGATGAAATATTTCCTATCAGCCTCTCCCTTCTACTGTAAAGGTAGCTTTTGAACTGGGTTCAGAGGCATTGTCCAAAACACAAGTCCTGCAGTTCAAAGAGTTGTAAGAGGTGGTTGATAGTCTGCAATGCTTTCTTCATGTAAATGATGAAAATGTCAGTAACTAAATATCCTTCTTTGTTAGACTAGATGGAATGTTTCCTGAAGCCATTGTTGTCAGTGGATTAAAAAGACCATACGTAATTAGATGCAAAGATTTGCTCATAAATTAGTTTACAAATAATTTAACCAGGTTGAGTGATTTGCAATTGTCTTTAGTCATGTGGAGATGAACAGGATTTGTTTTTTTGCGAGGGCTGTAATGGTAATATGTTTGAACAGATTATTGTGGCAAATTTGAGGTTAAATATATTTTTTGTTGGATTTATTCATAAGAGCAAGTGTCAGTGAGATGTGCAGGAACTGAAAAAGCACTTAGATTTTAGTTTCTTTAACAGCTTTTTTACTGCTCTGGAGCTGATAGCTTTGAAGGGAAGGGGTAGGTTGAAGTGGTTTAATTTATTTATTTATGTATTTATTTATTTATAAATTGTTAATTGGTGGAGTGGGATAAGACTGTTTTCAACAGCTATTACACACTACAAAAATGTATACATGCATAGGATGAGTAGACATTCACCTTTGCATCTACCAAAACAATTAATACCATGAACAGCTAGTGCGTGTGCATGTCTGCACCTATGTATGTCGGTATCTTCCACTATGCTTCCACAAAAATCAAATTTCTGAAAATAGGAATCAATGAAAAAAATATGTACATATTTTACCATTAGATTGGTTGATTGTGGCTAAGACACTGCATAAGGACTGACAGTTGAGTGCAAAGGATTATCCCTCTTCTGTGGGGATCATGCAATCTTGTAGTTATTAGATATAATTAGCAGGGGCTTGCATTCCTGCAAAACTGCTTTCTCTTAGGTGTTGACATTCAAGTTTCAACATTAATATCATTGTCAATGTGAGAAATGTCACTATCTCCATATCTCTCTCTCTATATATATATGTGTGTGTGTGTGTGTGTGTGTATATAGATAGATACAGATATAGATACACACACACACACACACACACACACACACACACACACACACACACACACACACACACACACACACACACGTTTGACAAAAACTGGAAAAAAAATGCATTTGGCAAGTTACCCACATGTAGAACAGGGTGGCTGGACATGGTGAATATATATTTTCTTTGATTCCCAATATGAGACTGTGGTCTAATGTCTAGTTTCTGGTTTTAGTGTTAACCCTGCTACATTTTTGAAAGTTTTCCAAAATGAGTTCTGAGTTAGATGACATTTATTTATTTATTAGTAAACAGTTTCTGTGCATTAATATAATTCTACAGTTAGTTCTTAGTGAAGTATACATTCGTGTATATTGTTAGATGATTTCTGTTTAAGCCACAGTTACACTGTGACTCTCATTTCCTCCTTTACAGTAGAGATGAACCACAGGCGTGCAAGCCTACCAGTTTGTGTAGCACAACTAGAAATAATTTGTTTAGGATTTGATTAACTATGGTAAACAAAAGGTGTGGGGATGGTATAGGGCATGTTTGTTTGGGACAACGTGTCAGTTGAGCCAAGTTCCATAATGGGTTCCCATTTATTCTGTATAGGGGAAGTCATAGACAAGTATGGGCTATTCCCTGCATGTCTTAAATTACCACATCGTGAGGACTAAAGGGTTGTCACTCAGGGAATTGTGTAGGAATGTAGTCTGTGTAGGATAAATTTGGAAAGACATGTTCTGAAAAAGTGTAGTTGCTGTTTGCTGGGACTATGTTGGTTGATTCACTGACTAATTGTTAATGTTTACAATGGGGTGGTATGACTGACCTGATGATTTGATTTTCTGTTCCAGTTAATTCCAAAGTATTTAAAATGAAAGAAATGTCAAAGTGTGAGCAGTGTACCAAACTCCATAGCAAACAGTGAAAAAAGGAAGTACCAATTCGCATCTTCAAACAAACAACTCTACACGACTCTGAAAATTTTAAGCAATATGACTTGTAATATTTGCTTTCCTCTACCAACATATAGACTTCATTAGAAACAGTATCCACTACAGACAATCTAGTTTAAAAATACTTAATCAATGACATCACTAACAGTCAATCAAATCTTAAAGAAAAGTATACCTTAAGAATACGTTATTTATAGGAACTAATAATAAATAACGCAATTATTTTTTTAATAGTAAAAACAGATATATAATGAAAAATAAAAGATATATGGTATAAAATTCAAAATTTTGTTGCCCTCAGATTAAAAAAAGGTAAAATAGACATGCTCTCATATGGAGTTATTTTGTTTGACGCTGCCAGCTGGTACTTGCTTTTTTCAGAGCTTGTTGTAGATTTTGGTGCATTTTTCATGCTTTGGAGTTTCTCTAGTTTTGAGTGTATGATGCCATTCTTTTTCTTTTGGTTATTTTAATTCCAAAGTATTCTAATAAAATGAAATTAGTTTTAGAACTAGTGTGTAATACGTCAAAAAGAGTTTTCTTCAAAGAGGTTGGTAAAGATAGTGGAGGAACGTATGTGACTAAGTAAAGTTTGATATAGTTCCTTAATTTTCATTCTGCAATAGGCCAGTTAGGAGCATTTTTATGTTTGGTGTTGCTTCCATCAGTTAAGGAGACTTGAAGAGTTAGTTTTATTTTTATCATTTGCAGAGGATAATCACCACTTTTAAATATGATTTATTATCATAATACATATGATGGATTTCTGAGAGATGTAGGAGGAAAGGCCGGCTTCCTGTTTGAGCCAGGATATGGTGATTGATAAACAAGTTCACATGACAATGAAGCAGCCAGGCTTCCAGTTGTTGATACTATTTATGCTCTGATTTTAAAATTTACATTTGGGCACTGGTTAATAATGTATGTGTTTGTTGTTGCATGGGACGTGGAAGAACACCCCCTGACCTGCAGGTCAGTGATGAGTTGATGGGTGATGCTTGTGACTTGTGTTGTAAGGGTGGCAGGAAGACATGGGTTCAACTGCATGTTTCAAGATTTTAGTAATATTACTAATAAGGTAAAGAGTAAAGTTAGTAAGTTTTTGTTTGGAAAAATTTTAAATGAAACATTCTGCTAAATAACGTGGACCCTTAGCTGCAGATAATGATGTCCAAGGCATGACCAAGCTGGTAACCATTTTAAATGTCAAGACCTTGTAGACTGAGTCGCAAATCATGGAGACTGAATTGCTGAAACAGTTGAATTACATATATTAAGCCTGAGATTGCCATTTTCCAGAATATTGCCATTTAGATAAGGTGTCAAGGATCTCAGGTTTAGAATATAGAAGTTTCTGGAGAGATGGAGGCTTGCCCACAGGGGATTGGAATGGACTGTGTGTTCTAAGGTTTTTTTGTAAGTAGGTGAAGTGAGTAGAACTTGCCTTTTTTCCATCATTAATTTGAATGTAACTGTTAGCTACAAGCATTATGGCTACATATAAAATTACTTTTTTAACTATTATGTGATTCACTCGCAGAAAAGCACTTGCCCAATATAGCATGTAAACTAAATTACAAAGGTATATGAAATTTTGCTAAAATGTTAATAGAAAACAATAAAACTAGTTCTTTCTAAGAGGCAGACATTCATTATATCTTGTAACTGGTTTTCTATATATTGGGTTGTGCTAGGATTAAGAGATAGTGGTCTTCATTGATGAAGGTGAATAGTGCCTGTGTTATACAGCAGTAATATGCATTGATGTGTTTGGGAGTAGACTGGATACTGTAAGATGGGGATGTGTCAGCTATAAAAAAAATTATAGAGGAAAGGGAAGGATAGGAAATGGGGGTATCAATACTCTATGCAGCACAGAACAATCAACAGAGTGCTGTGCACATCCGTCCTGGTGAAGAGAGAGAGAAACAGCAGAATCTAACCTTCATTAGTGAAGTATTTTAGCAGAGCATTGCAGGTGGCAGGCTGGAAACACTTGCCATCATGCTATGTTGGCCTGTTTTTCCCCCTTAATGTAACTAATGTACAATAAAGTACATTACATTAGTTCTCAGCATGGAAAAGTATAACAGTAACTTAATTATAAGGATTAGTGCTTCAAGGACAGCCCAGTAGCAGACTAATTCAAGGACCTTTTTAGTATTCTGGTAATGTGCATACCTCCCACAGAGAAACCAAGCAAACATTATGGCAAGGTTATAAATAAGCACACTGAATGACTATATTCACTCAGTATAATGATGCCGACTTCAGCTTTGGAATATATTGCTGTGCAGGGTCCTTGCATACACTGCTGGTGATTTAAACAACATCCATTGTTTGGTGTAACATGGTATCTGCTTGACCAATTACATGCAGCATCAAACTACAGTTAACCTCATCATGAGGTGGGTGAACCTTTGGAATGAACTATTGTGTGGGGTCATTGCTTATACAGCTGGTGGTACAAATAACATCTAGTTTGCGTAATTAGTACCTTCCTGATCTGCAACGTGCAGCAATTAACCACTGCAGGTTGAGGGCGGACTTTACCACAGCAAAGAACAGGAAGGCAAGATGTGACTGGATGTGTCTGGGGAGGGAACTGCTGTCTTAAATCAACTACAAAATTCATTTACAAGAAATGAAATAATGTACACCAAATTTAAACAGCTCGGCCTTCACTTGCCTACTGTTTGACCCAGAGCTAGTCACTTAATCATTCAGTGCTTTGGGGCAATTG
>NC_056731.1:730131320-730226320 GCF_019279795.1 Protopterus annectens | reverse complement strand
TAGTATAATAATATAGAAAAATGTTATTATTTTCAAGTTTAAAACATCAGAAATCTATAGATAAACTACTAAACTACATAAATATCAATTTTGGTAGAGATGTAGAAACATTTTCCTGTCAAGTAACTTGGAGATATATTGAGTCACTGAATATGAACAACTCAAGGATTTCTCACCCAGATGCTGCTTTGAAAAAAAGAACTGCAATTGATGAAATCTACCTTACAGGAACTATCCTTGAAGATGGATGGCTTTAAAAATTACTTAGAAAACCTCAAATTAAATTCTCAAAAACAGACTGATACTCTTAAGGAACTATTACAGCAACACCCTACAAAAATAACAAATATCGAGACATCTCTAAATTACATTGAAGGGAGACTCAAAGAGGAAGAATTCCAAAAATAATTTCTGCTTAAACATAATACGTGGCTGCTTAACAAAATAGATTACTTAGAAAACAGGGAAAGGAGAAACAACATAAGGATCTTTGGTCTGCCTGAAAACACTGAAGGTGAAGATATTATTTCATTCTTAACAACCTGGATTCCTGAATTTTTAGACTTGAAAGAGTGACTTTCATTTGGAATTGAACAGGTGCATAGACCACTGAGGAATCCTGCCTCTAACTCAACAAATACTCCACCTAGATCCATAGTTATAACATTTCTTTCATTTCTGGGAAAGGAACTAATATTAAAATCTGCTTGGAGAAAATTACCCTTAAAATACAATCAAAGCCTGATAAAGTTTGACTATGATTATTCTTCTAGAATACTAGAATAAAGGAAAAAAGTCTGGCCAATAATACAGCTGTTGAAACAAAACAACATTAAAGCACATCTGGCCTTTCCAGTCAAGATAAGAATACTTTTTGCCAGTGAGATGAGAACCTTTAATGACTTAGAAGAAGCTACTATATTCATCAAAAACAATAACATAGTGTCTATCCCAGAAGAAATGGAATGGATGGCCCCTACTCTTAAAAGAATAAAAGAAACAAATCCTTGGACTGATGCTAGAAAGAAGAAGCAAAAAAATGATTCCAAGATAGCTGTCCCAAAAAAATAACTCTTACAACTACATCTCTCAAAGTATCAACTGATATGGTACATCACTTGCCATCTGTTTTTATTTAAAAAAAATGAGGGTTTCGTAAAAAACTGAGAAACAGTAATGATTTATTAAGAATGTTCAAAGAGTCCAATAATTCTTCACAAACAAAGTTAGGCCAAGATGGGTTACTATCTACATTATATATAAGCCAAACAAAGCAACATATAATACAAGCATAGAAGTTTCTATTCCCCTACTTGAACTCAATGAATACTTAACTTGTTCATTTTTCATTATTTTTACTTATATTAATTTAAGTAATTAATTAACTAATTCAACAAGGTACCTTTCATCAGAGTTCAGACTCAAATGTAACAAATTAACATCATATATAATAGCAGTAACAGTAGAGTTTTTGAAAAAAAATGCTGTCATGGAGACTAATGCCTTCTTCAGTTAAAGTATGATTTAGAAAAGTCATGTATATCCTGTTTAAATAATAGCAGCAAGCTCTTAGTACAGATGTCATCATTATTCTGCCTAAATATAGTTAACATCAGTTATGGCAGGTATCACAGCTACAAGTGCTGTTTGATCTATCCTGATATGGTGTGCGTGGATGCAGCCATGTCTGGCAGCTAGTACAAATGTCATTATTATTCTGTCTAAACATAGTTAATATAAATTATGACAAGTATCATAGCTTCAAGTGATGTTTGATTAAGCCTGACATGGTGTGTGTGGATGCAGCTGTGTCTGACAGCTGTTGTATGTTGCCGTTTTCATCTCTGGGAAGCTGTGGTTTGTGATTGAGGTTTACTGATGCTTGTCTATTAGGAAGAGACATTTGGTGTTTTGGCCTGGATCCAGGGGAAGGGGTGGATAAAACTGTGATTTGGGATATTTTGGAAGAGAATAGTTTGTTTATACAGCTGGTGAGTGAGAGGTGGGAAGGCTGGAAGAATGTGTTATTTCTTGTTGTGGTTTCTTGTTGTGAGATTTTTTTTTTTTGATCTGTCGGCTCTCCATTCTTTTCCTGGCTGCTGCCTCATTGAAAGGGAGAGAATTTATATTTGAAGTTGCAGTGAAGTTAAGCTTTGCTTCAGGTACATTGCGAGCCTCTGGTATGCAGTACACAGACACACTAACAGAAACAGATGCTCTCAGGTTGCTATGGTAACAGAGTCAGTGTGACAATAATGCTTAAAGGCTCTGAGGTGCCTCTGAGATTATTCTCGGCAATGAAGTTTTTGTTTTTTAAAAATATATATATAATAAAAGGGCTGTTTTAAACCATATGTACACATATTGATGGTCTCCCAACACTTCATTTAGCTCATTAAGTTGATTCTTGATAAAAAAATTAAATAAAATAAGTGCAATTTTATATTTTAAATGTATTTTGGTCCAAACACATTAAGGACTTACATAAGAGTGGAAGTCTGAGTTATTGTGAAAGACTAAGAGCACTTGGTCTTGTGCAGTAGCCTTTGCAGTGGTCTGGGAGGTGAGCTTGTTCAGATGTGTTGGGCATATGGGGATAGCTGATTCTAGGGGTATTTGGGGTTGTCAGGAAGTGCTAGAGAGTCATCAGATTTCCTTCGTGGAAATATCTGTGGGAATGGAAGGTGTGTTGAGTTGTTAACTGGCAGAGTGGCCACTGCATGGAACAGGCTATTAAAATGGAACAGGACAAATATTGGTTTGTATATTTTAAGAACAGCCTGGAAACACACCACATGAACTAGTGAATGGTATTCTGGCAAAACTGGATGGGCATTGTTGCTCGTGCTACTGATATGTGTGTATGTAAGGATGAAAATATACTTATAAAAAAATAAGAAACTAAAAGGGTCTCATAATTTAAAGTATATGGACTGTATAAACATGCTTGGAAGGAGCTAATAATAAGAATAAGTGTTACAGCTTTTGATCTCTCAAATAACTAAGCGATAGCCAAAAAAAAAGCACATACAATAGTTATGTAATGTATGATTTTTAGTAAATCTAGCCATAAAATATATAATCGTCATACAAGATGAAGCAGTCTGCTGAATTTAGATATTAAAGGCAGGTTTTAATAACATGGACTTGTGTATAAAAACACTACTGTCTTAACTTGTCATAAATGACATACACAACATTGAACATCAAGGGGAAGCATGATGATTTTCTTATATAAGTAAATATGCATAAGAAGTCTTGTAATTGCTTTAACTTGAATTGTAGTTTTTGTAACCCATCTTGACCATGTATAATACTTAAGTGGTTACCAGGGTAACTAATGCTTTATACATGACATCAAACTGACAAAGTTGACAAGAGAAACAATAGAAGCCTGAACTTGAAATGCAACAGAATGTAACAATCATATTCTGAACAAATAGTATTAAACTGACAATAGACACTCAGTTTAATAACATGGGCTTGTGCATACTAACACTACTGTTTTAACTTGTCATAAATTACATACACTATATTGAACATCAAGGGGAAGCATGATGATTTTCTCATATAAGCAATTGTGCATAAAAAGTCATATAATTGCTTTAACTTGAGTTGTGGTTTTGTAACCCATCTTGACCATACATAATACTAAAGCTGTTACCAAGGTAACTAATGTTTTATACATTACATCAAACTGACAAAGTTGTTCAAGGGAAACAATAGAAGCCTGGACTAGGAATGTCACAGAATGTAACAACCACATTCTGAAGAAATAATATTAAATTGACAATAATCACTCATTTTAACCTTTTCTGATTGTACAAATAGAATGTTGCTATTTAAATATAAAAACTTTCAGTATATGGCATAAAATGGCAATTTATAAATATGGAAAAGGGATTTGTAATCATTAATCATAATAAGTTTTATTTTTTTTTTTGTTTTTAACTTATAATTTCACTCATTTTATAATAAAAAACGACAGCTATGAAAATCCTTATGTGTAGGAAATGGGGGGAAGAGGGATGCACTGATAATTAAAATGCACTAACTTTCATCAATGTTCACATAAAACAAACTTGATGCTTTAAGTAAATTAGCAACAAACAAAGTGATTACTTAAATGCTGGCAAACAATGAAATATAACGTCTGATATATCCAGTAAAATACATTGTATTATAAACATTAGGTATAAATATTATTACCATCTATTTATATTAAGTAATACGTTTTGAAATACTTCATCAATAAGGGTGAATATGTTAAATAACTGTGTGCTATAATCTTTTACTGAGGTTTTATATATGATACATCCTACTTTACTATTATTGGATTGCTTGTCATCTATTTTTCATGTAAATATTAGTTGCTTATACAATAAGGAGACATTTATACTGTATTAGAATTCTGTCTAATCCACAATAATACTATATCTGTTCAAAATAATATAAACATTGCTTATTCCTATTACAAATATTTTTCATATGATAATTCAATTTATGGAACTCAGATGTTCTGGATTGTCAAGGTATGAGTGATAATCTGTTAGGTTTATCCATCAGATTAGGACTGATTTTCATTCCATGGCTAGTGCGGATATTAGTTTTGTTAACATTTATTTATTTAAATTTGTTATTCCACAAAAATATTTTTAGTATGCCTAACCAAAACATTACTTTATTGGTAAACACTCAAAGTATAAAACTAATAATTTCTTTTAAAGCTCAAACATATACTTTATAGTTATCAGAGGAAATATTTAATAGTCACAATAAAACAAAAAATACATAGTTGAAATAACCTAAGATGGATTTAACTTTATTATCTTTAAATACCAATGGCTAAAACACTCCTAGCAAGAGATTAAATCTACCGAAATATTTAAAACCAAACAAAGCACTAATTGTATTCCTTCAAGAAACTCATTTCAAAACAAATGACAATTACAAATGAAATCCTAAGGAATATATGGTATTGTCACAATCCACTTATAAGACAAAGGCAAAAGGGATAACAATTTTATGGAAAACAAATGTGATTAACCCAGAAATAATTTAAAAGTATGAAGATAAAGAAGGCCTTATGGCATTAGTAATAGTTAAATATAATAACAGAATATGGACTCTAGCCAATCTATACTGGTTCCAAGGCATTGTATCAAGTACTTTTAAAAAACACTTGGATTTCATTTCCAATAATTATAAAGGCAACTTAATATTAGGAGGAGATTTTAACTGTATATTTGATATTTCTGAAACTACAAACAAAAGACTGCTAAGTACATCTGATGTACCAAAAGCTTTAAACAAGTGGGTAGAATCATTTTATCCTCAAGATATTTTCAAAATTAAAGAAGATAAATCTTTGCTGTTTTCTCATCAAGATCACAGATTTGGTACCCAAACTAGATTAGATAAAATATTTGCTGCCCATGACTTACACTCTAAAATCATTAATTTCTCAATCACTCCCTGCCCCTTTTCAGACCACAATTTATTGATACTAAAACTTCAAAATGGGTACAAACCATTAATCTTTAAATCCAGAATTCCAGCATATATTACTAAAATTAAAGAGTTCAAACCCTGGTTATTATCTGAATTACAGTTATTCTTGGATATTAACTACACCACAGAGATAAATAAAATAATGACATGGGACTCATTAAAAGCTTACATATATGGTAAACCCCTAACTTGGTATAAAAAATTGTAGAATGGGATTCTGAATTATTAGATCTAGAATCCAAACTTTTGGCAGTAAAAGCTAAAAAAAAACAAAATCATATGGAGATGAAAAAGAAAGTAGAAGTATTAAACAATAAATATAATGAAATTCTAACACATAAAACTAGTTTAGCTTTAGAAAAATTAAAATTAATACCTTGGCCACTTCTCCCAAATATCTACATAATTTATCCACAAGAATCAAAATACATTCAAAAGCTAATAACATTAAAAGTATCTTCCATGAAAAGAAAGGGAAAAATATTTCAGATATAAGTGACATCTTGATGCCTATAGAAATCACTATATGGAACATTTCCAAAAAGAAAATATACATATTGATCAATTAAATCTAGATGAAAAATGTTCTAATATAAAAATTACCAGAAAAATTAAAACTAGATCTGCAAGCTCCCATATCCTACAAAGAAATTACAGACACAATAAAAGAGGGTAAAAATAATTAAGCTCCATGTATAGATGGCATAATTATGGAAATATATAAACTGTTTCCTTCAAAAACCCTATACCTCTTCCATAAAACTCTATTAGAAGTTCAGTCACAAGCTTAAATACCACCCTCTTGGAGATATTCCTGAATCACACCAATCCTAAAGGTAAACAAATCCCCAAACCTCTGTACCTCATATAGACCTATATCATTATTAAATAATGACTATAAGATATTTATGACAATATTAACTAACAGAATGAAAATACTACTATCCAAAACAATAAATAATGATCAAACTGGATTTATATATCATAGACACACACACACATGACAATATTAAAAGGATAATTTCTCTTATAGATTATGTTATTAAAGAAAATAAAGAAACACATAATTGTCTTAGATCTAGAGAAAGCCTTTGATTCCCTAAATTGGAACTATTTATTCAAAATCCTAATGCTATTTGAATTTCCTGCATCTTTTGTTTATCTCCTAAAGAATATATATACAAATAATTTAGCATATGTGAATCTATACATATAACAAAAGGCACTAAACAAGAATGTCCCATGTCACCGATTCTATTTACTCTGGGTATTGACATATTGGCAGATTCAATTCATAACAATATAAAAATCAAAGGAATAGATGTTTATGTACAATACAATTCTAAAACAATGCTATTTGCTGTTGATATATTACTAACATTATCTAATACAAAAGAGACATTAGAAGAATTAGATAAATTAATTGACAAATTTCACATGACTTCAGGACTCCATTTCAATAAATCAAAATCAAAATTTTTATTTTTAAATAAAAAAAGAACTGCAGACTAAAGGGATCACATCATAGGGAAACAGTAATCTACCTTAAAATATCTAGGAATTGAGTTTTGCAAGGATAATAATGAATTAGTCTCAAAAAACAATAATAATATCATCAACACAATTAAAATCTCTTTGGAAAAATTGAACAAAATAATATTAACATTTGAAAATAGACTACAGTTAATAAAAATGGTTTTACTGCCCAAGATCCTATATATAGCCTTGGCAATACAACTGTTACCAGAAAGGAAGGGTCTATATTAGATCACTGAATGCTTAAAAAAGTGAACAGTGATTAATTGACCCTATGTAAGTGAAAGCTTACAATTTTGAACTGTCTAAACAGCGATTTTTTTTCCTAGGGAAAAAAATCGCTGTTCCAAAAAAAAAAAATTAAAAGACTTTAAACATTACATTAACCCCCCCCTACTTAAATATACCAACTCTGAGACTGCACTACAGTGCCAAAAATGACAAAGTAATGAAGCGGCCAAGCAAATTCATTCCCAGGGAAAGAATTTGCTTAAAACCTGAGCTTTGGCTGGCTAAGATCTAGATGTATTCAACTGGAAGTATAAGAGAATTTAAGTACCTTTTATCTGCACTTTTTTCAAATAATACAGCATTTTAATTGATTTATTTGTGTTGCATTGAATATTAACTGAACTGGAAGTTTTGACTCTGTTTTTTCAGTTAGTGTTTGATAGATTTTATTGCCTATTAGAATCCTGCATAGATAGTAATTGCAGTCGGGGGTAGTCTCATTCATTGATATCCTGTTAATGTCTATTTAAGTGGTACATTTTGGAATATTTTCTGCTTAAAACCTGAGCTTTGGCCGGCTAAGATCTAGCTGCACTCAACTGGACGTATAAGAGAATTTAAGTACCTTTTATCTACACTTTTTTCAAATAATACAGCATTTTAATTGATTTATTTGTGTCACATTGAATATTAACTGAACTGGAAGTGTTGACTCTGTTTTTTCAGTTAGTTCCCCACTCACCCTCCCTGGTTTTGTTTTGGTGTTAATCTTGGTGGCTTTGAAACTGCCTGCCCCTCTTGTAAATTTGTGTTTGGATACTCCTTCTGGGCCCATCTCATTTGCTCACTCAACTGAGTGCAGTGAGATCATATTCTGATTTCAGGCAGTCCTACTGTGTACAAAGAGAGCATCTGGGAAAGAAAAAAAAAATAAGCTTGTTTCCTGCCTTTCCTGTAAGTGGTCTAGACTGTTTGTAGGCTTCTGAGCCCCCAAGCCTTTCTGTGTTGGAGGGAAGCCTTCTAGCTTAATTTTGTTTTTTAGAACTAGCCAGTTTTCTAGTTTCAGCACTCAAATCAGTTTCTTTGAATTCAGTACTTGTTCAGAACTCATTGTAAGCACTAAATAAGCTGCAAATTACTACAGCACTCAACTTTCCTCACTTGTCTAGAGGAAAGCAATTTTTAGTATTTAATAAATAAGCACCTATCCAGGCATGTCTAAGGGTCAGCTCCCGGTGATTTCTCCTGTCTACCTGATGAATCTGGGCATCTTGGGGCAATGCAGCAATTGCCTCATGTACACAGACAACCCTCTCCTCCTACCATCCAGCACTACAACCGGTGAGAGATGCACTTATATAGTCAAACTGGAAGCAAAGCTCTCTTCACCCAAGACTAGACTAGACAGTTAAGAGGAGAAGGTAAACACTTGCACCACACCACACTCATCACATAGTCCCTCAAAACCTACACCACCAAAACACACACATAGAAACGCAAAACACACACCTACATTCACGGAGGCTCTCAATAAAAACCTGCCCAAGTATCAGGGACCTCCAAAGCAGAAATGCAAGCAAACTTCATCCCCCAACACAACCCAAATGACACATAGCCCACAAACTCAGTGTGCCACTTAACCACAGCCCATAAGGCATAACAACGTACCCAACACTCTAGTAACAGGTGACTCTATAGTCAGGCACACTGATGTTCCACTCACCAGGCTAAATAAGGAGAAAGTTACTGTCAGCTGCCTGTCAGGTGCCAGGATCTGCCACATAATGCACACACTCAGGTCACTCCACAACAAGTACAAATATGACACCGTTATTGTCCATGTTGGTGTAAATGACCTGAGACGTACCTCCCTGGACTACATGAAAAGAGACATGGAGGAGCTCTCCAATGTTGTAGCCCAGGCAGGTATGACCCTAGCCCTAAGTAGCATCTTGCCATCACCCAGAATGATACCACAGTACAAGGACAAAATGATTGACTTCAACAATTGGCTAAGCTTCTGGTGTCATTCTAAGGGGATCCAGTATTTGTCTGCCTGGAACGACATGATCACCAGACCACGATGCTTTGCCAGAGATGGCCTGCACTTGTTGCCCTTGGGATTCTGGATACTGGCAAAGGCTCTTGCCACCCATATAGTGCCTTTTTTAGGCAAGGTTCAAATGACAAATTCACCACCATAACAGGTGCAAGCAAGCAAAATCTGAGGGTAATGCTACTCAGTGCTAGAAGTCTAAACCTCAAAATGCACTCACTCGAAGCACTCCTTAAAATGGAGAACATCGACATCTGTGCAGTGACAGAGACCTGGTTCAAGGCTCCAGAGAGCACCCCTGTGTTACCAGGCTATAATTCATACCACACCTTTCGGCCACCTAACCCAGAACGAAGCACTAAAGGTGGAGGCGTGTCCATATTCATTAAGGATATCCCCACCTCCAGGCTAGTTACACAGTATAATGCACCCGAGATTATCCAGGTGCAACTAACTCTGGGCAAGATTGCAATCCAAACTGTAGCTTGCTACAGACCCCCCACCATGCCCCAGGATTCCCACTCCTCATTTCTTGATACACTGGAAAGTATTAGGGTACAACCCAACACCCTAATAATGGGCAATTACAACTACTCCACCATTAACTGGGAAAACTACTCATGTACCAATTCTTTTGCTCAAAATCTTTTGGAATTCATAAATTCCAATGCCTTGGATCAACTTATTCACACCCCCACCAGGGGCAGCAATATCCTAGACCTGGTCATTACCAACATGGGCAACCGGTGTTCCACACCAGAGGTCAATTCCTCGTTGGTCAGATCCAACCACAGGCTAATCACCCTAGACATCCACATCCCGCCCCCACCCCCAATTAGGGAAATCACCGTAAAAAAAGTCTCCAAAGCCAACTTCACACTTCTTAAGACAGAAGTGGCAAACTTCATGACACCCATGCAGATGGACAATAGAGGTACGACTGCTGAATCCTACACAAATGCACTTTATAAGCAACCAAGATGCTATCCTCCAAAAAAAGGAAGCCAATCTGGTGGTCCTCTGCCATAAACAAACTCTACAACAGAAGAACGAAACTGTTGCAAAAAAGAGTAAAATCCCATGACTGGAGGAACTCCCTGGTCAACCTCAGTAAGAAGCTGAGATCCCTCATAAAATCCTCCAAAGCTAGTTATGAAAACAAAATTGCCACTGACTCTAATGACAACCACAAAGCATTCTATAGCTATGTCAAGAATCTCAATGGCAACACTCAGATCTGCTCTGAGTTACAGCACAATGGCACTAAATATACAGTACCAACTGATATTGCCAACATCCTGGCAGATAGGTTCAGTGCTAACTTTACCCCCATGTCACCCCTAGAGGGCCCATATCTATACCAGAAGAATGCAAAGTTCCTGTAATCACAGCTGCACAGGTAAAAAACACACTCTCCAAAGCCAAGAACACAGCATCCATGGGACCTAATAATAGCCTAGGCTGCATTCCACATGAACTACAGAATGAACTGGCCCCTACCTAAGTGCCATGTTCAATCATAGCCTCACCTCAGGCTTTGTACCCACTGAATGGCATACCATGATGGTTATCCCACTCCACAAAGGGGGAGCCATGATGGATCTCGGGAACTACCACCCCATTAGCCTGATGAGCCTGGTCTGAAAGGCCATAGAACGTATCATCATGGAACTCATAAACAAAGACATCGGTAATCTCCAAACTCTGGACCCTACCCAGTTCGAGTTTGTAAAAGGCAGATCATGTCTCCTAAACCTGATTGACTTCTTTGAAGCAGTCACCAAAGCCATAGATGAGAGTGAGGTGGTTCACACAGCTTATCTAGATCTCGCCAAGGCTTTCAACACCATCCCCCACTCTGGAATTATAGATAAGCTCACTAAACTAGGTATAAATCCTTATGTCACAAGATGGGTTGCCAACTGGCTCATGGACAGAACCCACACTGTGAAAGTAGCAGACTCCAAATCTGACTTCAGACCAGTGACAAGTGGAGTACCACAGGGTTCAGTCCTGAGTCCTCTCCTGTTTGGTATCTACTTCTTTGAAGTACAGGCTAACACAAAAGGTCTTTGGCTAACAAAGTTTGCAGATGACTGCAAACTGGGAGCCATAATTGAAACTCCTAACGATGTGGACATACTACAAAAGGGCCTCACTGAGACAGATGCCTGATGTCAAAGCCATGGCCTGAAGCTCAATGCCAAAAAGTGTACTGTCATCCCCTTTGGTAAAAACTCTGTACCCATGAACTATCACATATGTGGTAGTCTACTTAATGCCAAAAGTGTGATAAGAGACCTTGGGACACAGGTGGACAGTAATCTCTCCTTTGATAATCACATTGCCACAGTGATTAGGAAATCCTTCTATGTGGCTCACCTCATCACAAAAGGTTTCTCATCCAGAAAAAAAGAGATCATTGTTCCCCTCTACTCATCACTCATTAGACCCATTATAGAGTACAATGCCCCTTTTGGTATGTACCTCACAAGACATCTACAACAACTGGAAAGGCCACAGAAATACCTCACAAAGAGGATTACTGGCATCAAACAGAAGCCCTACGCAGACCGTCTCAAAAAACTCCAGCTTTACTCCGTCGCATATCGCCTACTCAGAGGTGATCTCTGCCTAACATACAAAGCTATGTCAAACCCAGAGCTGTTGGACATGCTCCACTTAAAGAAATCCCAAACCCTCTGAGCTACACGCTCTAGGGATCTAAACCTTGTCACCACAATAAACAGAACATGCTGGAGGGATAGATTCCTGTCCCAGAGACTTCCCATACTCTGGAACAGACTACCTATCTATGTCAAACAGAGTTCCTCATTAGCACGCTTCAAGAAAAATCTTGATGATTGGATGGGAAATAGGAAATTCACCCCAGGGATCACTTCTGTGGCTCTGCTCGCCAGGGGCACAGGAAAATAATTTTCTTGGGTGGTGAAAGCCAGGGTACCTTTTTGGCTAGGCTTATATAGGCACTAGGGCTAATAGCCTAGTACCTACCTATAAACCTAAGAACCTATGAAAAGCCGCTTCGATATTTTGCTGTTTCAGGCTTTTGAGTTCGACCAAGAAGCATTCAAAAGAATGCATCTTTGGTCTTCTAATAGGGAACCGAAGGAATATACTTAAAGAAATAAATTCATGCCTAATAACATTTTATGGTTTCCAAAAAGAAACAGAATAGCTTTAATACATCATATCAGACCATGGAAACAGGGAGGATTAAACTTTTCTGGTATAGAAACATATATAAAAGCATCAATATCTAAAACAATCTCAGGTTGGATAAGTCCAAATTACTCTGCAAATTGGAAAGAATTACTAACTGTAATATCAATAAATGAATTTTATTTACAAAAAAAATTTCAAATAGATAAAAACAATTTGCCATGGCACATATGTATTAGTATGCAATATAACATAACTAAACAATTAATTATTACATTGACTCATTTAGGAAAATTATTAAAGCAAATATAGATTTAAAAATCTGGTTTGATCTTTTACCACCATTTATAGTCACAAAGAACTTTTCACATAAATATTTGGAGAAATTATTAATTCCTGGCAACAGAAAGGATTTATTTGTTGGCTCCAATGTATCAAAGAACTAAAAGTTTTAGATATCCAAGTAATAAAAACAACATACAAAATTCCACAAAAGGACTGGCTAACTTTACAGAGTAATCTGATTTAAGTAGAATAATTAACAATTCTTCATTTAAATAAATACCTAAATTTACGAAATACATATATGAATTCATATATAATGACTTTGACATGGGAAACAATATTTCAAAATTTTACAAAATATTGCTAAACTATAAAACAACACACAAAACCTCATATTTGAAATATATAACAAAAAGACACTCAATACAGTTAACTGAAGATATTACAACAAATATCTTATTATCGATAAAATATACTTCCTTTACACAGTACTGGAGAGTTTTTAATTGGAAATGCTTGCACAGAGCATTCTTAACCCCAGACAGAATCAGTAAAATTAATTCTTCCATAAAAGGAATATGTTGGAGATGTGAGCAAGTGCACAATGCAGACTGGAACCACATTTTTCTTGTGTTAAAATTAAGCCATTTTGGAATGGTATTAATAATTTAGGACCCCATACACCATAGTCAAAGTACGTAACCACTAAGCCATTGGCGACGTAGAATAGCATGTTTACCTAACATATCATGCAGTCTGGTTATTTAAATTAATGAAAAAATATGTCAGTCCCAAGTCCAGGACACTGACACCATAGTCAAAGCACTTAACCACTAAGCTATTTGAGACATAGAATATCATGATGTTGTACCTACAATTTCATGCAGTCTGGTTATTTAACATTAATGGAAATAAAACTGTCACTCCAAAGTCATTAACCCAGGACCCTGTACACCACAGTCACAGCCCCATACCAGTACACCATCTGAGCTGTACAAGTCACTGTTGCTCTTGCAAAGTTATCATACAATACAGGTATACCACCACCATGTGAAAGCTCTGGAGAATCAATCATGTGTTGCATATAGACATACATATATGGAAATGTACCTACCTAAAATACACATACACACACACACACACACACACACACACACACACACACACACACACACACACACACACACACACATATGTGTGTGTGTGTGTGTGTATAGATATATTATAAAATATATATGTGTACTCACAATACATGCGGTGCATAACCTAGAAACATAACTATCAATGTCTAATGAAAGAAATATGTACAAAATGTCTGTACAAAGGGAGAGAAATGGGGCACATATAGGGACATATGTAGAAAATAGCTGTCAGAACTAAACAGCTGTACAGCAAAAGGGTGCATATCAGCAGAACTGTCTGAAGGATATGTGGCTGGGAAATGACCTGTTATGTCATCATTCACTGGCATAAATCCAGGGATCATCACAGTGATTTAGCAGACAAACACAAATAAACTGTGGAACTGAACCAATGTATGGGCCATACACCTGGACATGGGCAAACAGACTGGCAGTGGAGAGGTATGCTCAGAGCCCTTTAGTCAATGAATCTGGAACAAGCTAGACAAAGCGTGTGGACAAAGGCAAGACAATACAGAGATATCCAAATAATGTGAGTAGATAAGCTGAGGAAGTTGTTGTACAAATACTGTTACTGCTAACATAGTTTGAGGCAAATATCACAACTCTGGGAAGCATGTTCTCTGTATAATGTAGTGACCCCAATCCTCACATCATCCCACTGATGTGTCAGGAATATACAACAGTGATGGTGACCACACTTAAGGTATTGGCCAGAAAGGGTACCATTCCCCACTCATGAATCATAGAAACATGCACTAAGCTAGGCCCCAACACCTATATGACTAGTTGGTCTGCAAACTGGCTCATAGATAGAACCCTCAGTGTGAAAGTAGCTGTATCCAAGTCAGACTGGTAACCAGTCATGACTGGAGTCCTACAGGGTTCGGTCCTGGGTCCTCTCCTGTTTGGTATCTACTACTCTGATGTCCAGGCCAACATGAAGGGACTATGGCTGACAAAGTTTACAGATGAGTGCAAATTTGGGGCTATAATTAACTCCCGAAGTGATGTTGACATCATATAGAAATGCCTCAATGAGACCAACGACTGGTGTCAGAACAATGGCCTGAAGCTCAATGCCAAATAATGTGTCGTCATCTCCCTTGGTAAAATCACAGTTCCCTTGAATTACAACATTGATGGTAATCCACTGAAGACAGACAGCATTATAGCATATCTGGGAACACAGGTTAACAGCAACCTCTATTTTGACCACAACATTGTCACTGTGGTCAGAAAGTCCTGCTATGGGGCACATATCATTGCTAAGGGTTTTGCATCCAGGAAGTAAAAGGTCAGTGTCTCCCTCTACTCTCCCCTCATTAGGCCAATCATCGAGTATAATGCCTCATTTGGCATGTACCTCACTAGACACTTGCAACAACTGGAGAGGTCACAAATGTACCTCAGAAAGAGGACCCTAGCCCTAAACACTTGTCCCATATGGACAGACCCAAACAAATCCAACTAGTCTCTGTCCCATATTGCCTACTTAGAGGCAATCACAGCTTGACTTACAAAGCCATGCGTGACCCAGCTCTGTTAGAAATCCTACATCTAAAGAAATCCCAATCCCTCCACACCACATGCTCCAGATACCTCAACCTCATTACCACAATCAACAGCACATGCAGTAGGGATAGGTTCATAACCCAGAGACTGCCCATGCTATGGAATAGACTTCCCATACATGTCAAGCAGAGCACCTCACTGGTTCTCTTGAAGAGAAATCTAGATGAGTGGAGTGGAAGTAGGAGATTTACCCTGGGGATCACTCCAGTGGCTCTGCTCGACAGAGGCACAAGGCACTAAGGTTAGGTGGCATGTTGTCAGGGTAATCCTATGGGCTAGGCTTCTAAAGGCTACAGGCCCATTAGCTTAGTACACACTTATGCCTCTCTCTCTCTACACACACACACACACACACATATATATATATATATATATATATATATATATATATATATATATATATATATATATATATATATATATATATATATATATATATATATATATATATATATATATATATATATATATATATAAAAAATATATATGTATAAAATATATATATATATATATATATATATATATATATATATACATATATATATATATATATTGCTCCCAGCCTCTATTATGAAAACCACCATAAAGACTACTACATAGACTACATAAAATCTACTGAATGGCACATATGATGGTTATCCCACACCACAAGGGAGGAGTCACCACAGACTCTGGGAACCACTGCCCCATCAGCCTGAGAAGCCAGATCTGCAAGGCCATGGAGTGTATCAGCATGGAACTAATAAACAATGACATAGGTACCCTCCAAACTGTTGACCCCACCCAGTTTGGGTTTGTGAAAGGTACATCACGTCTCCTACACCTAAATAGCTTTTTTGAAGCGGTCAGCAGAGCCAAGGATAAGGCCAAGGTGGTTCACACAGCCTACCTAGACCTTGCAAGGCCTTCAGCAGCATCCCCCACTCTGGAATTACAGATAAACTAACTAAACTAGGCATACATACCAATGTCACGAGATGGGTTGCTACCTGGCTTACAGACAGAATCCACACTGTGAAAGTAGCAGACTCCAAATCTGACTCCACACCATTGACAAGTGGAGTACAACATGGTGCAGTCCTAGGACCTCTCCTTTTTGGCATCTAGTTCTCTGAAGTTCAGGCTAACACAGAGGGTCTATGGCTGACAATGTTTACAGATGACTGCAGACTGGGAGCCATTACTGAATCCTGTAAAGATGTGGACATTCCACAAAATGGCCTCACTGACACAGATGCCTGGTGTCAAAGCCATGGCTTTAAACTTAACACCAAGGAATGCATTTCCATCCCCTTTGGGTACAACTCTGTGCCCATGAACTACCACATAGCTGCTAGTACATTTAACACTGAACATGTGATAAGAGGCCTAGGGACACAGGCGGATAGTAGTCTCTCCTTTGATAACCACATTGCCACAGTACTCGGAAAATTCTTCTATGTGGCACATCACATCACAACAGGTGTGTCATCCAGAATAAAAGAGAGCATTGTTCCCTCTACTCATCCCACATTAGACCTATTGTACAGTACAATGGCCTGTTTGGTATGTACCTCACAAGATATCTACAGCAACTGGAAAGTCCACAGACTTACCTCACAAAGAGGATCACTGACCTCAAACAGATACCCTATGCAAACTGTCTCAAAATGCACCAGCTTTAAGACACTGCATATCACCTACTCAGAGCCGATCTCTGCCTAACATACACAGCCATGTCAAACCCAGAGCTGTTGGACATTCTACATGTAAAGAAATATCAGTCCTTCCAAAACACATGCTCCAGGGAGCTAAACCTTATCACCAGAATAGACAGAACATGCTGGAGGGATAGATTACTGTCCATAACACTTCCCATACTCTGGAACAAACTACCCATGTATGTGAAATACAGCTCATTGGCCCTCTTTAAGATAAATACTGACATTTGGATGGTAAATAGAAAACCCACCCTGTGATTCACCTCTGTGTGTCTGCTCAACAGGGGCACTAGACATTATTTGTCTTGTGTGTCGAAAGCCAGGGAATCTTGTTGGCTAGGCTTATATAGGCCCTAGGGCCAATAGCCTAGTATCTACCTATGCACACACACACACACACACATATATATATATATATATATATATATATATATATATATATATATATATCTCGCTCCCAGCCTCCATTAAGGAAACCGCCATAAAGAATGTCTCCAAAGCCAACTTCATGCTATGTAAGAATGAAGTGGCTACCTTCATGACACCCATGTAGGCGGTAAATAGAAGTATGACTGCTGAATATTACACCTATGCACTGTATGAACAGATACACAAGTGCATGGACCATGCCATCCCAAATAGAATCAAGATGCTCTCTGCCAAATAAAGGAAGCCAATCTGGTGGTCCTCTGCCATTACGGAACTGTACAACAGAGGGATGAAACTTTTGAAATACTAGAGTAAACCCTCATGATTGCAAGAACTCCCTTATCATCCTCAGTAAGAAGCTGACATCCTTCATAAAATTCACCAAAGCTGGGTACTAATCAAGACTGCAACTGATTCTAAAGACATTCACAAAGTATTCTATGGCTATATCAAGAATCTCAATGGCAACACTCAGATCTGCCCTGAGTTACAGCACAATGGCAGTAAATATACAGAACCAACTGATATTGCCAACATCCTGGCAGATAGGGTTAGTGCTAACATCACCCACTTCTCACCCACTAAAGGACCCATCTCAATGCTGGGGGAATGTAAAGCCCCTGTAATCATGGCCGCACAGGTAAAACACACATCCTCTAAAGCCAAGAATACAACATCCATGGGACCAGACAACATCCCAGGCGGTGTTCAGCACTAACCACTGAACTAACTGTTACCCCACCTAAATACCATGTTCAGTCATAGCCTCACTGCAGGCATTGTGCCTACTGAATGGCACATAGGATGGTTATCCCACACCACAAGGGGTAGCCACCACAGACTCTGGGAACCACTGCCCCATCAGCCTGAGAAGCCTGATCTGCAAGGCCATGGAGTGTATCAGCATGGAACTAATAAACAATGACATAGGTAACCTCCAAACTGTTGACCCCACCCAGTTTGGGTTTGTGAAAGGTACATCACGTCTCCTACACCTGATTGCCTTTTTTGAAGCAGTCAGCAGAGCCAAGGATAAGACCAAGGTGGTTCACACAGCCTACCTAGACCTTGCCAAGGCCTTCAGCAGCATCCCCCACTCTAGAATTACAGATAAACTCACTAAACTAGGCATACATACCAATGTCACGAGATGGGTTGCCACCTGGCTTACAGACAGAATCCACACTGTGAAAGTAGCAGACTCCAAATCTGACTCCACACCATTGACAAGTGGAGTACAACACGGTGCAGTCCTAGGTCCTCTCCTGTTTGGCATTTACTTCTCTGAAGTTCAGGATAATACAGAGGGTCTATGGCTGACAATGTTCACAGATGACTGCAGACTGGGAGCCATTATTGAATCCTGTAAAGATGTGGACATTCCACAAAATGGCCTCACTGACACAGATGCCTGGTGTCAAAGCCATGGCCCCAAACTTAACACCAAGGAATGCATTTCCATCCCCTTTGGGTAAAACTCTGTGCCCATGAACTACCACATAGCTTCTAGTACACTTAACACTGAACATGTGATAAGAGGCCTAGGGACACAGGTGGATAGTAGTCTTTCCTTTGATAACCACATTGCCACAGTACTCGGGAAATTCTTCTATGTGGCACATCACATCACAACAGGTGTGTCATCCAGAATAAAAGAGAGCATTGTTCCCTGTAATTCATCTCACATTAGACATATTATACAGTACAGTGGCCTGTTTGGTATGTACCTCACAAGATATCTACAACTGGAAAGTCCACAGACTTACCTCACAAAGAGGATTACCGACCTCAAACAGATGCCTTATGCAAACTGTCTCAAAATGCACCAGCTTTAAGACACTGCATATCACCTACTCAGAGCCAATCTCTGCCTAACATACACAGCCATGTCAAATCCAGAGCTGTTGGATATTCTACACGTAAAGAAATCTCAGTCCCTCCAAAAAACATGCTCCAGGGAGCTAAACCTTATCACCCAAATAGACAGAACATGCTGGAGGGATAGATTACTATCCATAACACTTCCCATACTCTGCAACAAACTACCCATGTATGTGAAACACAGCTCCTCATTAGCCCTTTTTAAGATAAATAGTGACATTTGGATGGTAAATAGGAAACCCACTCTGTGATTCACCTCTGTGTGTCTACTCAACAGGGGCACTAGACATTATTTGTCTTGTGTGTCGAAAGCCAGGGAATCTTGTTGGCTAGGCTTATATAGGCACTAATGCCAATAGCCTAGTATCTACCTATGAAGCTATGCACCTACATATATATATATATACATATATATATATATATATATATATCCACATCCCACCCCTCTTTAAGGAAACCTTCGTAAAAACTTCTCCAAAGCCAACTTCATGCTTATCAAATCAGAAGTAACAACTTCATGGCACCCATGCAGATGGGAAGTGGAAGTTTAACTGCTGAGTCCTACACTAAGGTGCTGTATGAGCACATTCACTCGTGCATGGGCCGAGCCATCCCAAATAGAACCAAGATGCTGTGCTCTAAAAAAAGGAAACCCATCTGGTGGTCCCCTGCCATAAACAAGCTGTACAACGGAAGGAAAAAACTGTTGCAGAAAAGCGGAAGAACGCAGGATTCAAAAAACTCTCTCACCAGCCTCAGTAGAAGCTGAGATCCCTCATAAAATCTTCCAAAGCTAGTTACGAAAACAAAATTGCCAAAGATTCCAAAGACAACCACAAGGCATTCTATAACTTTGTCAAGAATCTAAATGGCAATACTCAGATCTGCTCTGTGCTACAGCAGAATGGCACTAGATATACTGATCCCAAGGATATTGCCAATATCCTGGCAGATAGATTCAGTGCCAACTTCACCCCCCCCCTCTTACCCCCTAAAGGGCCCATCTCAATACCGAAAGAATGCCAAATTCTGGTAATCACGGCCACTCAGGTAAAAAACACACTCTTCAAAGCCAAGAATACAGCATCCATGGGACCAGACAACATCCTAGGCTGTGTACTTCATGAACTACAAAATGAACTGGCACCTCAACTATACGTCATGTTTAATCATAGCCTCACCTCAGGCTTCGTGCCCACAGAGTGACGCACAGCTACGGTCATCCCATTCCACAAGGTGGGATCCACTTTGGATCCTGGGAACTACCGTCCTATCAGTCTGATGAGCCTGATCTACAAGGCCATGGAATGTATTATCATGGAACTTATAAACAAGGTAATTGGCAACCTTCAGACACTGGACTCCACCCAGTTTGGGTTCGTGAAGGGCTGATCTTGTCTCCTGAACCTGATTGACTTCTTTGAATCAGTCTCCAGAGCCATGGATGAGGGTAAAGTGGTTCATACAGCCTACTTGGACCTCACCAAGACTTTTGACACTATTCCCCGACTGTGGAATCATAGATAAACTTACTAAGCTGGGCATTAATTCCTATGTCACTCGATGGGTTGCAAACTGGCTTACTGACAGAACACACACTTTAAAAGTAGCAGACTCCAAATCCGCTCCAGACAAGTGACAAGTGGTGTACTGAAGGGTTCTGTCCTGGGACCACTCTTGTTTGGCATCTACTTCTCTGAAGAACAGGCCAACACTAAAGGACTATGGCTTACAAAGTTCACAGATGACTGCAAGCTGGGAGCCATCATTGAATTCCCAAATGATGTGGATATACTACAAAAGGGTCTTACTGAAACAGATGCCTGGTGCCAGAGCCATGGGCTCAAGCTAAATGCCAAAAAATGTATAGTTATTCCCTTTGGGAAAAACCACATACCTGTGAACTACCACATAGGTGGCCGTACACTAAACACCAAAAGTTTGATAAGAGACCTAGGGACACAGGTGGACAGTGGCCTCACCTTTGATAATAACATAGCCACAACAGTTAGAAAATCCTTCTACATGGCACACCTCATCACTAAGGGCATTTCATCCAGAAAAAAGGAGGTCATTGTTCCTCTCTACTAATCCCTTATTAGACCCATTATAGAATACAATGCCTCATTTGGTATGTACCTCGCAAGACATCTGCAACAACTAGAAAAACTGCAGAAATACCTCACAAAAAGAATCACAGACCTAAAGCAGATGCCTTTTTCTGACCATCTAAAGAAACTCCAGCTATACTCTGTCGCATATCACCTACTCAGAGGCGATCTCTGCCTAACATACAAGGCCATGTCAAACCCAGAGTTGTTGGACATGCTACACTTAAAGAAATCTCAATCCATCTGAGTTTCATGCTCCAGGGATCTTAACCTTGTCATCACGATGAATAGGACATGCTGGAGGGTTAGGTTCCTGAACCAGAGACTCCCCATACTCTGGAATAGGTTGCCCATACATGTCAAGCAGACCGCCTCAATGACCATCTTCAAGTGGAACCTTAATGACTGGATGGGAAATAAAAAATTCACCCCAGGGATCACATTCATAGCCCTGCTAGACAGGGGTCCAGGAAAGTAAATATTTGTGGGATGCAATAGCCAGGGAATCGTTATGGCTAGGCTTGCATAGGCCCTAGGGCCAATAGCCTAGTACCTACCTATATATATATATATATATATATATATATATATATATATCTGTGTGTGTGTGTGTAAGTCATATAACATGCAGTGCAGACATACCTCAGAATCAGACATATCAACCTCTTAGTGAAAGACTACTGAACAAAGGCTGTACAAAGGGTGGGAAATGGGCCACATATACGGACAGAATCAGAATATTTCTATCATAACTGAACAGTTGTACAGCAACAGGGACAGTATCAGCAGAACTGTCGGAATGATATGGGGATGGGAATTGACATGTATGACAGTCTTCACTGACATAAATCCTTGCATCATAACAGTGTTACCCAGAGAAATGCAAAGGAACTGTGGAGCAGTAACAAAGTATGGGCCAAACACCTGGACAGTCTTCAAACAGCCAGGCAGTGAAGAGGTATGCTCACAACCCTGTAGTGCAATGAATCTGAAACAAGCCAGATAAAGTGGGGGGACACAGGCATGACAATAGAGACATATTCAAATGATGTGAGTAGATAAGCTGAGAAGGTTGTTGTAGTAACACTGTTCCTGCTAGTGCATTTTACAGTGAATGTCTGGAAGCCAAAAGAAAGCACCCCCTTAACAGATACAAACATACATAATCTGAGGGCTATGCTACTGTGCTTTGGAGATGCTATACATGAAGGCCCTGTGGTTGTCTCCAATATCTTCTGCAATCATGTTGTCATAGGACAGGTTTTGAGGAGAGATCACAACCTTTGGTTGAGGCTGATAAGGGAATATTCCCAGACTTGGGATGTCACCTTATTCCACATTAAGTTTCTCCTTCTGTTGTGGGGTTTCTTTATGGCAGAGGACCACCAGATTGTCTTCCTTATATCTGAGGAGAGCATCTTGGTTGTATTGCGTATGGTGAGATCTATGCATTTGTGTGTGTGTACATACAGTGCATTGGTGTAAGATTCTGTGGTCATTCAACTAGTCTCCATCTGCATGGGTGCCATTCAGCTAGCCACCTCTGTTTGTATGTGCCCAAAGTTAGATTTTGAGAAGATTTCATGGTGGTTACCTTTGTGGGGGGGTGGGAGGGATGTGGAATTCCAATGTGATTAGTGTGTGTTAGTGTGTGTTAGTAACTAACCAGGGAGGAGTTGACTATTGGTGTAGAGCAACATTCGCCCATGTTAGTAATAACCAGGTCAAGGATGTGGATACCTCTAGTGGGAGTAAGAATGAGCATGTCCAGGGCATTGGAATCAATGAATCCCAGAAAGCATTGGCCAAGTGTATTGGTACACGAGTAGTTTTTCCAGTTAATGGTGGGGTAGTTGATGTCGGCCAGTATGAGAGTGTTAGGTTGGAGCCTAATATTCCCCAGGGCACTTAGGAATGGGGCATGTGAGTCTCAGGGCCATGTTTGTGGACCTACAGCAGGCTATGACCTGTATTGCTGTCTTAGCCAATGTTAGCTGCACCTGAAGTATCTCAGATGCATTATGTTGTGCTAACAGTCTGGAGGTGTGTGCATCCGTTATGAATATTGAAACACCACCACCCTTGCAGCTGCAGTCCAACTTCCGGGCCACACAGGTGTGGAATGGGTGGTAGCCTGGTAGTGCAAGTGTGCTTCCTGCCGCCATGAACCAGTTCCCTGTTACAGCACAAATGTTGATGTTCTCCAGTTTAAGGATTGAGTGCATTTTTAAATGTAGACCTCTAGTGTTGAGCAGCATGATCCTCAGATTACATTCGTTTGTAGCTGTTGCAGTGTAAATGAGGTCTGTGGAACACTGCCTAAAAAGCCACTATAGGGGTAGCAAGAGCCTTGTCCAGTGTCTGGAAGCCCAGGGGTGACAGATGCAGGACATCTGTGGCAAAGGATCACGGTCTGTCAAACATGTTATCCCAGGGGCACAGATAGTGAAACCCCTTAATATGATAACAGAGATGTAGCCAATTGATGAGAAAATAATTTTCAGCTTGTACTGTGGTATCAGTCTGTTTGATGGTAGGATGCTGCTCAGGGCTAGGGTGATACCCATCTGGGATACATACTTGGTGGGCTCCTCCATGTCTGTTTCCATATAGTCCAGGGAGGTACATCTCAGGACATTCACACCCAGATGTACAATGACTGAGTCATATGTGTACCTGTTGTTGGGGGACCTCAGTGTGTATGTGTTATGTGGTGGACCCTGGTGCCAACAGCCAGCTGACTGTCACATTCTCCTTTTTCGACTTTGTGAGTGGGGCATCACTGTTCCTCACTATCAAGTCAACTATGTCTATTGTTTGGCCATACTGTTTTGCCTTAGGCACTTTGGTTGAGTGGCACACTGTTTAGGAGCCATATGTGTCTTGTGATTAGTGTTGTGTGGTGGTGGTGGAGTGTATGTCTACCTTGGAGGTCTCTGCTCTTTGTGCAGCTTTTCATTGAGAGCCTCTGCAAAGGTGGATGTGTGGTTTGTGTTTTTATATGAAGGCAATGCTGGTGTGTGTTCTGGAGGGCTATGTGTTCCCTGTAGTGTGGTGCAAGTGTTGACCGTCTCCTCTTGACCAAATATTCTGGTCTTGGCTGGGGAGTGTGTGGCTTCCAGTTTGGATGTATAGGTTCATCTCTTGCAAGGCTGAGTGTAGAGAGGTAAGAGGTGAGGGTTGTCAGTGTACATGAGGCAGTTGCGACATTGCCTCAGGATGGCCAAGTTCATCAGATTAATAGGTGAAAGCACAGGGAACTGACCTGTAGACATGCCTGGAGGGGTGGCCATTAATAATAATTACTGGAGCTGTTTCCTCATAGAAAGCTTAGTGCTGTTGCCACATTTGTGTGGTAAAATACTTGCTACAAGACATCTGGTAAAGTGCTAAAGTAATACGATATTGAAAGTGCAGGAGAGGAGAGAACTAGCATATCTAAGTGACACATTGAATAGCAGATTTGGGCAACACTCAGAAGCTAACATACAGTCCTGGATACAGCAATTCTGTATCTGGACTAGACTAGCTACAGGAAAGGTAACTAATTAGCATTATTTTAATAGCCAAATGTCTGGTATATCATATGTGTCTCCATGTAGTGTAGCTGGTGTACAATGGATGTGTGAGTGTATATCACATGTCCAACCACCCATGTAATACACATGTATCCCATACAGTATACTCACACCCCTTGCTACTGCAATGACAGCACATATAGGCATGCTATGTACAGGAAATAATATACACCTGGCTTGCAACAAAATATACAGCCCTTGAACCTGTACACAATAATCAAACCATATAACCACTAAGTCATCTGAGCTAAACTATTTTATGATGTTCTCAACCATAACATGCAGTGCAGTTGGTTTATCATAGGGAAGGAAGACTGTGGGATCAGTAATGATTTAGTTGCCAATAACTTGCAGCACTGTCAGTGTCAAGAGCACCTTAGTACAATTCTGGACCATGCCAGATGAAGTGGAGGGACCAGTCTATGGACATACAAACACATTGGTAATGATACAAAAGGACCCATACCACTGACATCTGCTGCCACCACCTACACAGTACAACTAAGTGCACAGTGCACTGCTACAAAATCAGGATGTGCCATACACAATGGCCAGACATACACTGACCTGTTAGCAATATAACTAAAATGACTGAGGATAGTAAAACAATAGATAACCAGCCATCAATACACACAAATGTTTTAATGTGTTTCGCCATCAGGTATTACAACATTACAAAACATTATTGCCTGAAATACAGGAAGTAATTGGCACTTAATTACATATGTTTTTAAACACTCCTCAGTTAACCCCCATATGGGATACAGTATCAAATGATACAATGTAAATTGATTCTTCACATAACAATGGTTCTACGTGTTTGATGAAACTGGGAAATAGACCTTTTCCAAAAAAGTACATTGTAACCCACTACAGTCCCCATGGTAAAATGTATGACAAGTAACAGCTATAGAATGTTTGTCCATGTAATAACTAATATCTCTCACATGTTCTAACAGGCTGTTTCTAAGCCATGTCCTACTATTCTGCAGACCCACCTCTTGACTGTACAGGGTTCTACATGCTGTCCAGGCTTTGCACTCATATGTATGGCCCCTACCTCCCTTAGTGTGTCTTATTCCACAACATCACTGGGATGATAGCAGGAATGTCAGCACTACATACTGATAGACCATACCTATCAACCATCGACTGCATGATGACTGGACAAAGCCTGTCATATAAGTGGAGGTCAGAGGTCCAAACACAGGGCCATATTTGATATATTGCTGTTAGATGCTGAGAAAGTTGCTGGTGTTACAGGGTTGGTTGCAACATCTCTATTTTGAGAGATATGAAGTCAGAAACACATATGGATGTTGCCATTTACTGGCAGCAAT
Organism: Protopterus annectens; assembly: GCF_019279795.1. Classification (NCBI taxonomy): domain Eukaryota; kingdom Metazoa; phylum Chordata; order Ceratodontiformes; family Protopteridae; genus Protopterus; species Protopterus annectens. The sequence continues at coordinate 730,199,762 of NC_056731.1, read as the reverse complement.
GACCAGAGTATGCCACTGATTTGCTAAGGAAAACACCTGTCTGGGTAACACACAAAACGTAACAGGCAAACCTCTGGCCATTATGTGGATAGGCCTATAGTTCATAGCTATGCAGACACATGACTTTGTTACACTGACATCCATGCAGAAGGAGCATGTGCACACAAAGCCTGTAAAACTAGCAGCATTCACACCATATAACAGCAATCCTCACATTTGGTCCCTAAGTCTGTAACCTTCTCCAACATTTAGTTGGCCTGTCTCTACAAGTCTTGTTGTAAGAGTTATTCCCACGTGCTGTGTAACTCTCAGTAACCATAGACCTCCAGGATGTGTTCCTCACAGCCAAGGCAAAGGGACAACACCCACATTAAGTACTCAATTACAGGAGTGTGTTGCCATGACATTGACTATTGGAAGAACTACCCAGCTGCTCTGCATGCAATTAGCAAGTGGGGAACCCCAATTGGTGCACAGGCCATCACCTGGTCAAGAGCATTACCTACAAAGGGTATGCGGATACCTATTCCAAACATATGCCTACCAGTACTCCACGTTGGGAACAGAAGGAAGTGGAGCAATCTGCTGATACAACCCACTGCGGTGTGAAATAATAAAAAGGTGTGTGAAACAAGTCAGCATATAAGTGAATGTAGTATGTGTTTTCTAATAATGGGAAATAGGATTTTGACAGATTTATGTCTGAGCGAGACTTGCTGTAGTGATGACCTGCTAAACAGCACCTATAGCCATAGCATCTGCCTCTCTCTGCTGTGACATGGAACACAGCTTAGGACCCTAACTCACCCCAGGAAAGGACAGCTCACACATGACAAACACTGGAGTCTCTGTCAAACACTACTAACTGTGCCACTGCTAGGCCAGCTACAGGGATATTGTACATATCCATATGCTACCTGTGAATATGAGTATGATACACATGTTTGTCATGTAACTCTATGATAACTATATAGTGTGCATACATCTTCCATAGCCAGAGAACTGGCAGATTCCACACATGTGGATGGGCAGGGGTGATCATAGGTGGACTGCTGCCCATCATGGCCCTCCCACAAGTGCCACAGCAGGTGTCATGAGACACATGTTTTGGACTGTCGTGAAGGCACAGGCATGTGTCAAATCTAACACTGGACATATTCTCAGGGTCACAAATGCAACTTTTCATGCTATGTGTGGCAACATCCTTGATCTTGGAGATGCCTGCCATTATTATGCTGAGGTCAGAGACTGACGGTTGGGTGAGATGGTGGCAGTCGTCAACTGTGGGATGTCTGTGCCACAGCATGTGGCGGGAGTTAGCCATCAGCCACGTGGACATAGGACAGCACATGTGTTGGGAGTACAATAGTGTAAAACTGTAAACCATGGCCACATATGTCACTCAAACACACACAGTCAGTATACTGATTTCACAGATGCAAAGATACACACTTGGCACAACTGAGATTAGAAACACTACCTACCTAGGTCTTGCTATTCAAGTGCTCTGCATTTATTGTACACACCATGGAGAAAGTAGGGTGATGTGTGCTCCACAGTCTCTCTAAGGTGAACAACATCCACTGGCCTTGAACAGTATGGTAATGGGAGATGTCTTGGGTGAGAATGGCCAGGAAATACTATCAGCTACAGAAATATACACAATGACCAACACAGATATAAGCCATACACACATTTGCCACACCTGCAGTTATCAGCCCAGCCTATCTTGTCATTCAGTCCATACTGTTACAGAGTTTTGGCACACAGCACATGCCTTATTGGCTGAAGAGTGTCATCAGTTACCTGTATGGTCGATGGCGACAGCAGTCCTCATACAGTGAACCTTGGGACATGTACTAGGGGTACCATGGTGTAAACATATTACACCCAGCACCCCACCCACATTGCATATAGTACTCACTCATACCCATGATAATGCTATGACAAACCCACAATCACACATTTACTAGGAATGAAATGCAAACCTTTGCCTGCCTATGTAATTATTGCTATTACACTGATATGCATTTATCACATGTGCCACGAAGCTAGTAGGGTGAAGATTATCCCATGGCTCTCCTAAAGTGAACAACATCACCATCCCTTGTAATGTTTGTCACTGTGCAGTGTATTTGGAGAATGGGTCCTCAGAATGCTGTCTCCTATAAGCATGTACATTCACACACACTTGAAAACACACACACACACACACACACACACACACACACACACACACACACACACACACACACACACACACACACATAATCACATATGCCAGGACTCAGAAGGTAAACCACACCTGTCTACTCATTGGTAGAACAGTGTTATGTTGGTACTGCAAGCTCAAGGTAGACCATAGGGTAAGGGTGTCACAAGGTACCTTTACAGTGCAGTACAGCAGCAGCCCTTTCTAAGTATAGCACTGGGGGGTGTAGTGGTTGAGAAGGTCCTCAAAGTATTTTCAGCTACAAGTTTACAAGCTCACTAACACTGTTATTCTCAGTAATGCACACAGACACATTTGCTAGTACTGAGGTCCATTGGTGCAGGTGTCCCTGGGTGTGTACCAGGCTAATGTCCATGGAGATATGAGAAGAGTAGGGTATGTGAGTACACTGGTATCATGGCACCTGACATTTGTCAGCATGCCATCTATTGACTACTGCCACTTAAGTGATCCCCACGGTGACAGTTATATTCACCATTCACTCATCTGGATTTTTCTTGAAGAGGGTCAGTGAGGTGCTTTGATTGACATGTATGCAACATTTATCACATAACGTGGCCATTGTCTGGGTTATCGACCTGTCCCCAAGCATGTTCTGTTGAATGTGGTAATGCGGTTGAGGTATCCATGGCATGTGGTGCATGCAGATTGTGGCTTCCTAGCTGCGGCATTTGTAACACAGCTGGGCAGACATGGCATTGTCAGTCAAGCAGGGATTGCCTGTAAGTAGCCAAGATATGACCAGGAACACCCGGAGATTTTGGGCTCTTTCCATATCAGACAGTTGTCTCCTGCCTAGGGTCATAGATGTCAGGTACACTTGCAGCCTACCCAGTTGTTGAAGGTGTCTACTGAGTTACATGGCAAATGGGCCACTGGACCTGCTGATTGGCCTAATGAGTGGGGAGTAGAGGGATACACCGACCTCTTCATTCCTGGATGACACACCCTTAGTTATGCAATGTCCCACATGGAAGGACTTTCTGTCCACAGTGGCAGTGTGGTGGACAGAAGAGAGGTTGCTGTCAAGCTGTGTTCACAGACCTCCAACAAGGACATCTGTCTCCATTGGACTACCACTAATGTGGTCATTTGTGGACAACACATTGATTCAAAAGGGGATTGGGACACATTTCTTGACATTGAGACTAAGGCCAGTGTTCTGACAACAGGTGGAGGTGTCAGTGGCAACTTTATGCAGGATGTTAATATAACGCAGGGATGTAAACAGACCCACCAATTAGCAATTGTCTGCAAACATTGTTAACCACAGTTCATTCCTGTTGGGCTGGATATCAGAGCCACACACAACACACAAGACTGGACACAGGACAAGAACCTGTGGTACTCCACACTTGACTGTTTGGCAATCTGACACCACTCATGACTGTTTTGCTGTCTGACATGTAGTCCACTGCTTTCACACTGTGAGATCCATCTGTGAGCCCATTTGCAGACCACTTAGTGACATAGGGAGTAATGAATAGATGCGTGTGTTTGCCTATGATGCCTCTGTGTGGAATTGTATCACAGGACTACAAGGGCCACATATCCTGTTTTGGACTCCATATTGTTCTATAGTAATATCACATAACAAACAGATTATAGGACGGAAGAGTGTCCACAGCCCTGTACAATGGATATTTGGTAGTTTGCTGGGTTTACCACACAAAAGTGTAGCAAAACACATACCCCAATGGATATGGATCACAATGTTAATTACACAACCACAGACACACTTGGCAGGACCGAGCTTCAAACCCCTACCTAACTGCACTAAAGTATTACACATTTACCAGACACACCACAACACTTACATAGTTGAGTGCTGTCCAAAGGTATCTTTAAATGTGAGTGACATCAGCAGCAGGGATAAAGGAGGGGAAAGGGAAGAATAGTAAGTGCCAATGGGCTCAAAATCATGTCTCTATAACTAAAGACACTCTTATACAAGCACTTTTACATTTGCCAGGACTGAGATTAAAGCTCCTACCTAACTAGTTTACTGCATTAGACTAGTACACATTTATCAGATGTGCCACAAAGCTTACATATTTGACAGTTGTCCAAACATATCTTTAACAGTGAGTGACATCAGCAGCAGTGATAAAGGAGGGGAATGGAAAGTGTAGTAAGTGCCAATGGGCTCAAAATCATGTCTCTATAACTACAGATACTGTCATACAAACACACTTTTACATTTGCCAGAATTGAGATTAGAACTCCTAATCTAAATAGTTTATGACAATGCAGTATTATGTATTTATCAGACACACCACAAAGCTTTCATATCTGAACCCTGTCCATAGGTATGTTTAACAGTGAGTGACATCAGCAGCAGTGATAAAGAAGGGCAATGTGAAATGGAGTGAGTGGGAATGGCCTCAAAATCATTAACCTACGAACATACATACAAACAGACACACTTTTCCATTTGACAGGACTGTGATTAGGATTGCTACATAAATAGTTATTGGTACTCTACTGTTACACAGTTATCAGAAGCACATCAGCGCCTATAGGGCTGAGGACTAACAAAAGGAATTTGTAGAGTAACTGACTGCAGCACATGTTCTGATATTAGGTAATGGGATGTGTACTGGGTAGGAATGGAGTAAAACAGCAATTCCTTCACACACACAGTTGCCACAACTGAGATTTGAAACCCTACCTATCTACTGATTTGCTTTAGCAAGATATAGATTTACCACATGCACTATTGAGCTTACAGATTTGAGGCTTGTCCGAAGGTACATCTAAGGTGACATACATCAGCAGATAGTGTAGAGTGGAACTATGGGATGTGTACTGGGTGGGAAAGGCTTCATAATGGCAAGGTCTCTCTCACTGTGTGTCTCTCTTCCCCATGTGTATGTATGTGTATGCTTGAATTATTGTAGTATGTTGGCCATAGATATGTGTGCGTATCACAGAAAACAAATGGAGACTTATCACACATTTGCCACCTACAGCTGGCTGTGGGTTTTCCTGTTCAATGATTGTGTGTGTGTGTGTGTGTGTGTGTGTGTGTGTGTGTGTGTGTGTGTGTGTGTGTGTGTGTGTGTGTGTGTGTGTGTGAAGACCAATCAGTTTACATTTTGGTGTGTGTGCACAGACATCTGCAGATAACAGATATCTATGGTCCACTGTGATGTCAGACATGGGCTTTATTTCTGTAAGTGTAGGAGCATGCCCAGTATGACCTTCTATGTTGAGTATGGGGATCCATTCTCTAAGTGTGGAAGTATGCCCAGTATGACTTTCTATATTGCTTGTGGGAATCCATTCCAGGGAGAGTTGTACTCAAGTCCATGGTTTTGTGTGCTACAGCTACACCTAGCAAGCTATTTTTCAGGATCTCTGTAGATAGATTGCCAATATGGAGACACAATTGGTCCAAACATGGGGGGATACTGTGTGTAACTATGTTTCCTATTACTGTCTGTGTTGCTTGTGTAATATGTTCTGTTTTAGCATAGACTTTTGGACATATGTACTGTTTTACAGTGTAATGTATTGTGTCATCAACTACTGACAGATATCATTGTTTGCTTAGAGTTGTTTACCAGGGAAATACAAGAGCAATGCAGCAGAGACCAATATTGTGAGGCGAAGACTAGACATTGTGGCACAATCCTGCCATTGTGGATGGATGGTTGCAGACAATTGAGTGATGGGTCTGTGTAAATGGTCCAGCACCTTGGTGCTAAGCTGGCTGGTGGGATCCCCTTCTTGTACATTTCTCAACTTAACTGACTGGCCATATCCTGCTGTGGGCATACCTCTCAGCTGTACAGATTTGGTCAGGTTATTCAAATGCAAGACTCATATATCTGGTGGATTTCCCTTCACATTGTGGTTTACAAGCAGGTTTGTGGTTATGCATTCATGGGTTTGCAGTCAGGGGGAGGTATGAGCAGACATTTGAGTTTCAGACTTCACACACTCCATGATATCCATACATTTATGCCCCCCCCCCCGTAATTATATCCTTTTCCCAACAGTATGGTAGCAATATCTTAGATGTATTTCTATAGACTGACGTTTATCACAGCAGTATTTATGTCTTGGTCCACAATTCTTGCACTGGGACATGGAAAGGCATGCTACTGGCATTTGTCAGCATGACCTTGCATTTGTTTTCTGCTTAATGTGTTATGTTTTTAGTTAGGACCCTATGACATTCCGTATGATGGCACTATGGGTGAAGCATATGATGGCACTATGGATGAGCCATGGGCATTTGCCAGAGGCCTGTAGGCCACATGAGAGTGATGCAGGCCACTGCATTTTGTCACTCATACATTACCAGGCTGCAAGCCAGTGGATTTCCCTGGGATGACATGGGCAAGTGGGTGATGTGTTCCTGGCAATCCTCCTAGTTCATAGTGATGCATCAGTCTGGATGTGTGCAGGGTACTGCCTATGGCTAGGGACACACCTGCATGGGACGCCATGTCAGCATGCTGCATCCTGTGTGTATTCCATAAAAAACATATGCTGATTCTGACATCATTCCCAACAGCAAGGATATGACTGATGAAACACTTGTGGCTGTTGTGGGGGTGGTGGACTGAGTGCATGTGTGATATGGAAGCTTATTGCACCTGACTCACAGATATGACTGGGACCTTCTCCTTCTTCTGCCTTGTATGTCGACATCAGCAGTGTGTCATTACTTTATAACTGTGGTTTATGTGGGCTGTCAGTGATTGGGGAGACAACCAGTATTCCATATTATACAGGCAACTAATGTGATGCTAACCTCTATATTTAATTACAAAGGTGTGTGCAGTTCATAGTTACTTTCTAGGCACTGGGTAGAGTTCTTCCACCTGTGTACTGTTTCTATGTATAGACCCTTGTTCATGGCCTGCCCAGCTTTCTGACAGTAACACATATTGACACCTGGACAGTGAGTGTGCACAACTAGTAACGTAGGTGTAGCTGAGAAGCAGATTGGTTGGCACTGCAGTTGTTGTAACATGGCCCTGTCAAACACAGTACTGTACCTAGGCCACTGAGACACAACATCCAGGCCTACATGCTGTCCACTTCCAAACAATATTAAACACTCACAAAAGATTGGCACACTGACCCCTGCATATAGTGGACATACACCAATTATCATGTTTATTGGGACAGCTAAGGCAATCTGTGCTCCACTGATATTACTCTGAAAACTTACATGTTACTGCCATTTATACATAGGGTTGGGGGGGAGGGGCACACCAGACAACTTTCCACATTTACACTGACTGCACTGGTATTTCAGTTATAAATCTGTTTGCCTCCATTTAGTATTGTATTGTGCCCTATCTTGCTGATAGGAGGCACATCAGTAGAGTACAAAAGTTAGATTGTAATGGCATACATTTCAGTTTTAGACTTCTTGCTCTTCAGAACTATACTGCAACTGCCAGACCTGTTGTGGTATGCCTGTGTAGGTCTGTAGGGGGGGATGTCCACCATTGCCAGCATTTGTGGAGCTTTGCCAACCTTTATTTCCGGTCATCTACACCTGTCCTGCTGGGTGAGGCTGGGGGGGTGGGATTGGGAATGGTCATTGACATCCATGTGTGTGACCTGTGGACACCCACAGTTAGTCGAGCCACCACATGTACTGCAGTGGGCGTTATCACCCTGAGTATTACTGCCTAGTATGGGGACACCAGTATTGGTTATGAATTTCATGCTGTCCCATATACCTATCAGCTATCTGCTGCTATCCCATTTGGCCAACCGATTTCCTTGCATGCTTGCATCCATAGCATAGATATAACTATCAGAATATAGTACTCCATTCAGTAATTGATAGCAAGGGTGACATACCTTGTGCCTGGGGTGGTACTGAAGATGGTGCATGAGGGCTGACTATGTAGGATGCACACAGTACACTGCCTATACATGGTAAAGTACAGGTAGTGTCATGTTTGGCATCCCTTCTAGTGTATGTGTGAGTTGGAGAGAGGTATCAGTCCCTGTGTCCCTACAGTGTCAGTGTGTGTGCTATGCATTGCCTCTTCGCCGAGGCATAGGCATACTGGCCACACCTCTGTCTGCCTCTAGGGTCAGGTTCAGGAAGTCCCTCCTCCAAGTCCCTCTGTGCCTGTGGTGACCTTGGCAATGGTGGTGGGCTGTGTGTCCCCTCCCCATGTTGTTCCTGCTGCGGCTGTTTCCACACGATTATACTGTGTAGCATGACACATACTGTGAACATTTGTCCACATGTAGGTGGGAGAGTAGTGCAAGGCTCCACTGGATACGTCAAGGCAGTGGAACCATGACTTGTGCATCCCCAAACACACACTTTATAATGATCCTGATTTGTGCATGTGCCTCATTATGGTGTGTGCATTTCTGATGGGTTTCTTCAGCCACAGTTAGGTGCAGTCTGACACTTAGAAATTTTCCCCTCCAACCTGTGATTCAGTATAACTCCCCTTATTTGCATAGGACTGACTGCTAATTCCTAGTAACTACACTCACACTTAGCCTTCCCCCTTAGCAACCACTATTCCCTCGTATTGCTTACATATCCATGCCATTGACTATAATGGCAAAATTATGAATTGTGTGATAAAGGCTTATTTTCCCTTTTTTTGGTATTTTCGACCTGATCCCGTTGGCCCGCCACTGCCCTATGCTTAAATGTCCAGAATCGGCAAAAAAGTTATAATTTTATAATATTTCTTCTATTTTTCATGCCAATGGCTATATATTTGGTCATTGGCATGCCTAACCCCTTATAGTACATGATTTTCTATGAGCTGGCATGCCTCCATTTTGTAGTTGTATACATTTCTGCATTCTACACTATTCCTGCACAGATGCCTGCCTGCTTCCTGGATCACTAATTCACCTCATTTGCATGTTTTTCACCAGCAGATGGGGTAATTAGCATACAGGAGCTGTGTCTGTGCAGGAATTGTAGGAGTGCTCATGCACACGCCGGGAGCTCTATCCTGGATCACTCGGCGATGATACTGAGTGCAGCAGCTCTTGCACTATTCCTGCACACCATGCAGAGCTTGCTGAATCCTGGGGCCTGTCTTTTAAGATAGCATTACCACAGTCTTTACATGCTAATATCCAAATGTCTTCATGTCTCTGCAATTACAAGTACAGCTCTCTCTCTCACTAATTTTCTTTAAAATATCAACAAAAGGGTGCATCTCTGAGTTGGTGCTAATCTTGGTGTCATTCTCTTTAGGACATTAATGTTGGGAAATAATCCTCTTTTCAATGCTTAGGTGCACTGCCTTTTAATACAGATTTCAGCAGCACAAAACCAAGTAGATTCAAAAGAGCTAAGCAAATAATTTACTATTTCTTAGTCCCATACAGGGAAGAAAAAGATAAGCCTGAACCTTCATATTTTTCTTAAATAATTTGGCTATATTAAAGGTGTCAGAGGTTGAAACCACCTGCAAAGGGATGTGTGCTGTGTTTGAGCTCACACAGAAAATGCAGTTTAAAATTCCACTTCAGATTGACTACTATGATTATGAAAGAGAATTCATCAAAGTTTATTGGTCATACATCCTATGTACATAGATTTCTACTAGTATAATACAGATTATTTCGGTACCAATGTTTCCACAGAAGTACAGAAGTACAATGGCCTTTGTCCTTTTAATGCTATCATCCGATGCTATCCTTAAGTCATATTTTGTGCCATCACAATCTGCACAATTCATCTCTCTTTACTATGACTCATTCATTTACTCTCTAAACAGACATATTTTATAAGTCCATTAGCAAAAAAAAAAAAAAACTGTTAAATTGCACGCTGCCTGCAGAATGTTTGGTATTTGCAAGAAAAAAATAAATGCAAAATGATTTTTCTATATTTTTATACTGCAGTGAAGGACACAGTGGGAAATCTGCGTGATACATTTGCAGTGTGCTAAAACAGCAGGTTCATTCTGGTACAGTATATATACCAGTGTTGCATTCCTTCTTCTATAAGACTCCTTTCAAGATAATATTTCTTGTAATAAGATTTTGCAGTCATTGACCTAAAATGTTCAACCAGTAAAGTGCTACTGAATGTATAAAAATGTCTGGGATGTTGTTGGGGATGAAAAAGCTGTGTGCAGCTGTTCCATTCTGTGTACACATAATTTAAAACTCCCACCATCAATACGTGACCAATTCCTTGACTGTTTGAGTCTGTCCAAGTGAGGAACATTTCTGATATGGAGAGATGAGCCTGCAGCATGCTGTTTAAAATACAAGAAACAAACCTTAGTGCAACTCTTTTGTAACCAGGTTCATATCTTCATTCAGAGAAAAGAGAATTTAGGGAAGAGTTTGTGAATGCCTGTGTGTGTGTGTGTGTGTGTGTGTGTGTGTGTGTGTGTGTGTGTGTGTGTGTGTGTGTGTGTGTGTGTGTGTGTGTGTGTGTGTCTGTTGCATAGTTCCCAACCTTCCATCTCCTAACTGCAGAACGTTACTGCTCAAAATGAGGAACAAATGAACAAAATTTAGAGCACATACTAGTAGGTTACTAAACATTTTAACTAGGAATGGTATAGGATGATTACAATGTGCTACTTTTCCCTCATAAAACGTCATTTTGATGAATATTCATCTCTCATGCTGCAGGCTCATATGAGTTCCTATTATTCACCATGAGTATTAGTTAAAACATGCTTAACACTGAAAGTGTGTCAGACCCTTTCAGTGTAGAAAAGTGAGGAACATGGACTTTTTATGAATCAAAATGAGGAACGTTCCTCGTAATGAGGTATACTTGGGAGGTATGGTGTGTTGGGGAGATGAAAACAAATGCTGTAAGCTTCCTTCAGCTGTCTATACCTGACTGCTTACAGTAGATAACCTTTTCTGAAGTGAAAGGGCATATTAATTAGCTATTTCTGCCAACAAGCTCAAGCTGCCATTACTGAAGGTCAGAAAATTCTCTATTACTGCATCCCTGTTTAGCTTCATATACTATTATTCAGTGCAGATCTTGTGCTATGAGCTGAGATGCATGCATTTCTGAGCTGAGATGTATGCATTTATGAAATGAGATGCATGCATTTATGAGCTGAGATGCATGCATTTATCCGGGTTGTTTTCAAGTCACATATTATGCCATCCAACCTACAATACCCCACCAAGTAAAGTTATGCAATATTTTCAGCAGACATCTGTTGCCTTTTAGAATGTTAAACCATTGCTTAATATTTTGCTCTGCACTGATTTCTTCAGACAAAGGAATTATATGCATAGGTTAATGCTATTGCACACAACAATAATGGGACATTCAGCAGAGCTTTATAAGTGTTGTGACAAAGAGATATATTTTAGGAAGACGTATAAACTTCACAATGTCAACCACCAAGTAGACTGCATTTCAATGCTGCCATGACTGTCTCTCTTAGTGCTTAATCATTACACATATTTGTTGGACTTTTGACAATTGGATTAAAAACCTTTGTGAAAACTATTGCCAAGCTCCAACATTTTCTTATAATAAGGTATTCACAAACAGGACTTCAAATAAAGTCTTCACAAATAACTAATTGGAGAGGTCAACATATTGCGGTAAGCTGCAGGGCAGTTTAGCACAGCCCTTAATTTATTGGTGTGACATTGCTCCAGTAACTTGACATTGTAGTGATCTTAGGCTGAAATAGGGTTGCCACCTTTTCAAATGCCCAAAGTGGGACACTTTTTGTAGAAACGTCAGATTTTACAAGGCAAAACATACCCACGGCCAGTACAAAGGACAGAACTTCACTTTTTTGTCTAAATAAAAGCTTATTCTTGTAAGCATTTTAGTTGCTTATTCTGTTTCTTATAACATTTAGATGTTTCAGACACAAAATAACTGTTTTATGCAACTATTAACGAATATATAGGAAACTTTTTGTCCTAAAAATCTCAGGACATTTGCCATTTTTTCAATTTTTTGCAGGACACAACTGCCCAAAGAGGGACTGTCCCTCGCAAAGTGGGACAGGAGGTAACCCTAGGCTAAAATCCTTGGCACTGGAGCAGCTTTGTAGATGACAGGGTAAGGGACATATAATTACACAAAGCACTGCAGCAAATAAATAATGCGACCTGTATGTAACATCATAGAGCTGCAGCTAAATCATATGATAGTCTGGGTGATACCCCAGTTGGCAGCCCCTCACCCCACAAAACAATGTCTTCATGAGTTGGATGGGCAAAAAAGTCCATAGCTGAAGACAAAAGCAAAAAAAAAAAAAAAAAAAGTGTTATGTACAAGGTTTTGGTATTAACATGCACACAGACACAAGCATGCATATGCATGCACACGCATAAACGCATGCACTGACATCATACAAGTATGTACACATACAGACACCAGACATACACACACGCACACACTGCAAGTAGTTTTTGAAATCATTTAAGGAGCTATGATCTCAATCATGGCTGCTTAATAATTGCTGATACTGCTTGCAGCTTTGCAGTTGCATGGACCGATCTGCTCCTGCATCCTATGACACAAATTGCACTCCTGACTGAATGAATAGCATTTAAGCTCAAACCTCCTTAAATGATTACAAATATTAGTTGAAGGGACTGCAGCTGTTGATCTTACCCTCTAACAGCTTGCAATCATGGCATCCACCCTTTTTGCCCAGCACTCCCTATGGACATGCAGCATTTACAATTTGACAAAACTGTTGTGGTGTGATGAGAATCTCAGCATGCAATCCTGAGACATACATGCATTTTGGCATGAACATATCTTTTTTGGAATCCCTTTATAGGCTAGTAACTGCTACAAAGTATAAACGATGTGCACTGAGTAGCATGCTGCTTGGACTTTATCAGGTGATCCATAGTTTCATAGTATAGTACTAGGCTATCTGCCCTGGGGCATTTGTAAGCCTAGCCATAGTGATGTGGCTTTTGCCACCCCATGAAATGGTACAAAAATGTACAGAATAAATCTAGAATACTGTGCCTCTGTCTAGTAGTGACACAATGAAGGTCCCCTTATATAATAGAATTAGTTTACTGTGCCCCTGTCTAGCAGTGACACAGATGTGACCCCTGGGGTAAACTTACGATCTCCCATCCACTCATCAAGATTTCTCTTGAAGAGAGTCAGTGAGGGGCTCTGCCTAATACGAACTGGGATCCTGTTCCAAAGCATGGGAAGCCTCTGGGTTATGAATCTACCCCTCCAGCATGTCCTATTCATACTTGTGCTGAGGTTTAAGTCTTTAGCTCTCGTGGTCCTGATGGATTTGGATTTTTTGAGGTGGAGCATGTCCATCAGATCCTGATTGGACATGGCCTTGTATGTCAGGCAGAGATCACCTCTGAGCAGGCGGTATGCTGCTGAATAGAGCTGAAGTTTCTTTAGTCTGGCAGAATAAGACATATGTTGAAGACCCTTGATCCTTTTGGTGAGGTACTTTTGTGGTCTCTCCAGCTGTTGCAAATGCTGGGTGAGGTACATACCAAATGGGGCATTGTACTCAATCATGGGTCTGATGAGGGAGGAATATAGGGGTACAATGACATCCTTGGATCTGGATGTGAATCCCTTCATGATGAGGTGTGCAAGGTAGAATGTTTTTCTAACCACTTTGGCAACGTGGGTGTCAAATGAGAGGTCGCTGTCTACTTGGGTCCCTAGGTCTCTGATTACTTTTTCCGTACTTAGTGGGTTGCTGTCTATGTGATCATTTGTGGGTACTTTGTTTTTTCCAAAAGGGATGACTATACATTTTTTGGCATTTAATTTAAGGCCGTGACTACGGCACCAGTTGTCCGTTTCAGTGAGGCCTTTTTGTAGGATGTGTGTGTCTGCTGGTGTATCGACTATGGCGCCTAGTTTGCAGTCATCTGCGAACTTTGTCAGTCACAGCCCTCCCATGTTTGCTTTAACATCTGAGAAATAAATGCTGAACAAGAGGGGTCCCAGGACAGATCCCTGTGGGACACCACTTGTGACTGGCTTTGAGTCTGACATTGCTCCAGTGATTTTAACTTTATGGGTTCTGTCCTTTAGCCAGTTTGCAACCCATCTAGTGACATAAGGGTTTACTTTTAAGCTGTTTAGCTTATCTATGATGCCTGAGTGGGGTATTGTGTCGAAGGCCTTAGCCAAGTCCAGGTATGCTGTATGGACTGCTTTGCCCTCATCAATGGCTCTAGTGACTGTTTTGAAAAAGTCAACCAGGTTTAAAAGGCAGGATCTGCCCTTTACAAAGCCGAACTGGGTGGGGTCAAGTGCCTGTAGGTCCCCTATGTCTTTGTTTATGAGTTCCATAATGATTCTTTCCATAGCTTTGCAGACCAGGCTAGTTAAGCTTATGGGGCGGTAGTACCACGGCAGTGTTCAGGTACATATCCCGAAGTAAGGCTAATGTTAAATAGCATTTTTATGTGTGGGTTTAGCTCCTCTTGGAGTTCACGTAACACGCACCCCGGGATACCGTCGGGTCCCATTGATGCTGTGTTTTTTTGCTTTGTTTAGGGCGGTTCTCACTTGGACATCTGAGATGACAGGGAGATTACATTCAGCTGGGATAAGTATTTCTTCTTTTGGGGGTGAAGAAGGGGAGAAATTTGCACTGAACCTGTCAGCCAAAATGTTAGCAATATCTGTGGGTTCAGTGTATTTTTTGTTGTTGTGAACCAACTCTGAGCATATCTGAGGGTTTCCACCCAGGTTTCTAACATAGCTGAAGAAGGCTTTGTGGTTATCTTTAGTGTCCTTAGTGATTTTTCTCTCAAAGTTTGCCTTGGATGTTTTTATGAGAGAATGTAGTTTTCTGCTAATGTTGATCAGAGATGTCTTCCCTTCATGGGATTTCGCTCTGACGTGCAGTAGCTTCCTTCTTTTGTCATACAATTTGTTTATGGCTGAGGTCCACCAGACAGGACGCTTACATTTGGTGGAGAAGGACTTGGATTTGTTTGGGATTGCATGATCCATGCATTCTTGGAGATGTCCATAGAAAGCATTTGTGAAGGATTCGGCATTGTGGGATGTGGTATCCACTGGCACAGTGGGCTTAAAGGATGCCATCTCAGTCTTAAGAAGAGTGAAGTCTGCTTTTGAGAAGTTTTTCACTGTGGTCTTTTGTGCTGGGGGTGGAGGTGGGATATGTATATCCAGGGTGATTAGTTTGTTGTCAGATCTCACTAGTGAGGGGTATACTTCCGGTGTGGAGCATTTTGTCCCCATGTTTGTGATGATCAGGTCTAGTATATTATCTCCCCTAGTGGGAGAGGTGACTAGTTGTTCAAGTGCATTTGAATTTATGAATTCCAGGAACCTTTGGGCTAGGGTATTAGGGCTAGAATAATGTACCCAATCTATGTTTGGGTAGTTGAAGTCTCCCAGTATGATGGTATTTTGTGATACATTCATATCCTCCAATGTCTTCAGGAAGGCTGAGTGGGGTTCTTGAGATTGGGAGGGTGGTCTGTAACATGCTACCATTTGTATAGCAGTTTTGCCTATGGTTAGTTGCACCTGTATGGTCTCTGATGCTTCATGTGTTGCTACTAACCTGGAGGTGTGGGTGTCCTTTATGAATATGGACACTCCCCCTCCCTTTGTGGTTCAGCCCGGTTTTGGGGCCGAAAAGCATGATACGAGGTATAGCCTGGTAGCGCTGGGGTGCTCTCAGGAGCCTTGAACCAGGTTTCATTTACTGCACAGACGTTGATGTTCTCCATGCTGAGGAGTGCATCAAGTGCCTGCATCTTGAGATTTAGACTTCTGGCATTGAGCAGCATTACCCTTAGTTTTTTTCATTTTTGTTTCTAAGGAGGTGGGTTTGTCTTTTGAGCCTTGCCTAAAAAAGGCACTATGGGGGTGGCAAGAGCCTTAGCCAATATCCGGAAGCCCAGTGGTGACAGGTGTAAGCCATCCCTTGCGAAGCAGCATGGATTGTCCAACATATCATCCCAGGCAGACAGACATTGGATCCCCTTAGAATGACACCAGTACTTGAGCCAATTGTTAAAGCTGATCATCTTGTCTTTGTATTGTGGTATCATTCTTGGTGAGGGCAAGATGCTGCTCAGGGTCAGGGTCATACCTGCCTGGGCTACATAATCGGAGAGCTCCTCTATGTCTCTTTTCATGTAGTCCAGGGAGGTACATCTCAGGTCATTCACACCAGCATGGACAATGACGGAGTCATATTTGTACTTGCTTTGGAGTGATCTGAGTGCGTGTTATGTGGCGGATCCTAGCTCCCGATAGACAGCTCACAGTCACCTTCTCCTTGTTCAGCCTGGTCAATGGGACATCAGTGTGTCTGACTATGGAGTCACCTATTACTAGTTTATCAGGCAAGGTGTTTGGCCTTAAGGGCTGCGATTGGTTGACACACTGATTTATTGAAGTATGTGTTGCATGTGTTTTGTTTTGAGGTGGTGGATTTTTGGATGTCTGCTTTGGGAGCCTCTGTTGTTTTGGTAAGTTTTTTATTAGAGCCTACGAGTATGTCTTTGTGTTTTTATGTGTTTGGTTTGCAGTTGTGGTAGGTGTATGTGGGACTGGGATTGTTGTGTGTGTGGTTGCCATTTCCTCCTGTCTGGTCATGCCAGCCCTGAGTTGAGAGAGTTCAGCCTCCAGTTTGGCTATATAGTTGCATCTCTCACATGTATTTGTGTTTGTTGGGAGGAGGAGAGGGTTGTCTGTGTACATGAGACAATTGTAGCATTGTCTCAAGATGCCCAGATTGACCAGCTGAACTGGAGACGACGCCAGTAATCTACCACTTGACATGCTAGAACAGTATAAGGGAGTGGTATACCTTTAAGGGAAGTGGATATTCACAGGGGTGGTAAGTAGATGTAGTGCTTTACTTAGTACGAGAGTGCTTACTTAGTAGAGAAGTATTGAGAACAAGTGCTAGGCTTATAATACAGTGAGTAGTCTGGTTATACTAAGAGTAGAGCTTCCTTAAGGGAAAATTTGAAGAGCAGACTTGGCAGAGCCAGAAAAGTTTAACCTTGTTTAACCGGTGCTATGCGCACAACCGAGCAAAGCCGAGCAAACGTGGATTTTAAACAGTGAACTACAAAAGAGCTAGAAATGGTCCCAAACAACCAATTACTACAGCTTCTTGTGCTGAGGTCACTTCCCCCAAGGACAGGTAGGCTGCTCAAGGCTCCCCACTCCCACTGGTGAGCAAAGAAACTTCCTTCTATCCAAGTAAGGTAATGGACAACACAGGAACTACACCACAGCCCAGAATACAGCAATGCCTGTAAACTGGTCTAAACTAGTCGAGGAAGGCGGGAAAACAAGGATTATTTTTTGTTTTTTTGTTTTTTTGGTAGAAACACACAGAAAGTGCAGAAACAGTGATAAATTAGTTACACAGGCTAGCACACTTTAGTGGGCAGCCTCCACAGTTAAATTAAACAAACAAACAAGCAAACTTTTAATCAAATTCGATTAAATGTATCTTTAAGTGCAGATTTTAAAATAATGCAGCAATCAGTTAAAAAACAGTTCAGGCTAGTTCAAGGTAAGCTACAGAAGCTATTTCAAGTGAAAAAAAGCAAAGATACTTAAATCCAGAAGGTAGTCGCTTTTCTGAGTTCCCTGCTGCTAGGACCACTCTGTAAACCCACATGGAGCTTGTCTGAGCAGTATAGCCAGAAAAAAACGCCCAGAGGTGGATTTTAAACAGTTAACTACAAAAGAGCTAGAAATGGTCCCAAACAACCAATTACTACAGCTTCTTGTGCTGAGGTCACTTCTCCCAAGGACAGGTAGGCTGCTCAAGGCTCCCCACTCCTTTAGCTTAATCCCAATATCTGTTGTGATTCACAGTCAGAAATTAGCACCATCTACCCCTTCTAACTATCTGCATAGTTCCCTGAACCCAACATTGAGCTTTTCCTGTTAACTAGTATCCTCACTCAAGGGCTTTTACATTCTTACATTATTGTATTTCACAGAATTCATCAAATACAGACTTACAGCTGTCTTAACAACTCTATTGAATAAACTGGAAAATGTATTATTTCACAACTCCTAAAATACCTCATCAATAACAACCTCCTCTCCAACATCCAACATGGTTTTTGACCCACACATAAAACCAAAACTGGCTTTCTCAATTTCTCAAACACAGTAAACTTTATGAGAAATTCTGACCATTAGTATCATTTATCCAAAGCATTCAATGCCATCTTTCACTAAAATCTACTCACAGAACTTTCTTCCCATCTCCTCTGCCACTCAGTTCAGTCATGGTTCCATAGCTATCTCACAAACAGAGAGCAGCCGATAAAATGGCTCCAAGACTTTTTACCTTTCCTACTTGTTTCCACTGGAGTCCTACATGGTTCAATACCTGGCACCCTCTCATTCAACATCTTTATAAATAAACTTCACACAGCTTCCAAGCATGCAACAGTAATACAAAATGCAGATGATGCCACCATCATCTGCTCTATACCAACCCTCACAAAATGTAATGATCTCACTTGGGATTTTTTGTATCCATTGAAACATGGCTAAGAATATTTCATCTTTTGCCAAATACTAAAAAAAAAATGCCCTTTACCCCAAAACATTTCTCAGACCAATAACAGTGTTGAAAAATAGTTTGAAAATGACACCATAATAGAAATAGTACAAGAATTAAAGCTTCTGGGAGTCAGAATGTATGAACACCTAAAACTGACCCCCCCCCAAAAAAAAGCACCAGAAACTTGGCTTACTATACAGAAGTAAACACTATCTCACTGACAGCACTACAAAAAATCGCACCAACCTACTTAGCACTATTTTTACTTATTGCATCACCCATTGTGGCTAACTTTCATAGCACCAGAAAAAAATGAAACTACAACAGCATTGCTATTTACCATCAATCTACCTAAAAAAGTCACCACTCCATAGCCTTAAAACAACTATAGTGGTTAGAACTCCTATAACATCTTACCTGCTCACAACGAATTACTGCCAATAACCTAATATACAAACCAGAAAACTGTCCAGCACTACAAAACATCATTAAGATATTATTACCCAGCCAGGGAAGTATGTTCTTCAAGTATTTCACTTTTACATAGCACTAAATCTAATAACACTGCTGGTCATTCACTCTGCCCCTGATATATCTACAAACTTTGGAACTCCCTACCACTACACTTCTAAAGCAAATTGAAACACTAAAAGTTTTCAAAAATTAACTCAATACGTAAATAACTAATATTTAATTAACTGCTTATTTTATTGCATCCTATTTGCTATTATATGTCATTTTCTGCCACCTAATCTTTACCTTGTTTCAGAATGCAAGTCTCTATTATATTATTTCTCACTACTGAATGTTTATCCAAGAACTAATCAACTGCTATACCTCTTTCACATTTTACATTATCTATCTGCAGTACATTGGGCCAGATTCAGGAAGGCTTACACGGAGTTCAAGAGTAATGTAAGCCTCCGTGTAAGCCTCCTGATTCAGGAACAGCCCAAATCTCCATGTAAGAGACAGCTAACACGTCTCTTACACGGACTGGGTGTGGAAATGCTCAATACCTCATTTGCAGCTCAAAGATATGCAAATGAGGTATTTGAGCAATCCACGAAGCAGAAACCAGTCCGTGTAACGGACGTGTTAGCTGCAGAAATGTACTCAGCTGACAACTGAGTACATTTCTGCAAAATTAAAAACAGAGCTATGTCAGCTCCAAATAAAGGGTGCATATGTTTCATTCAGCATGCCAATGGCCAAATATGTGGCCATTGGCATGAAAAGTGTTGCAAAAAAAAATTTTATAACTTTTTTTTTTTTTTCACGGGATTTTGTTTAACTGCAGCACACCCGCAAACAGGGTGCGCTACCTAAAACTGAAAACCGAAGCTTATAAGCCCACAATTGTGGGATTTATGTATTACATTGAATGTCAATGGAGGGACTTGCAGACCAAAAACAATATGGCCTCCGTTTAGTGGTTGTCAAGGGGGGGAAGCTCCGTGTAAGACATGTAACTAGTCATTACTAGGCAATCCTATGTAAATGAGGGTTACAATACTGAATCACACTGTCACATAGGTAATGAGCACTGTCTGAGTAGTGTAAGAGTTAGAGACGGGGGAGGAACAGAGTAAGAGGTAGGTGACATCATGGGGGGGAATGATAGCAATAAATGTACCAGATTGGAGGACAATGTAAGGTAACAGATGACAGACAGACATCAGGGAGGGAGGTGTGTCCCAACAGAACACTAGGAAAGTCAAGAAATTGAGGGTATACGCTATCCATACACTCAAAGTTTCTTGATATACGTGCATCTTGTGGCGTGCGCGGTGTAAGGCAGGTTCAACATGTGGGGCGTGTTGCAAACCGTTTACAACGGTTTGCTGGCGCACGCGTGTGTAAGGCAGTGTGCGTGCATTTTAGCATGAATCAGCCTAGCTCACACCGTGTAAGGATGTGTGCGCGCGTGTAACACCATGTAAGGATGTGTGCGCGTGTTTAAGTGACTGTGAGTGTGTTTAAGCTGGTGTGCACATTGCTCCCCCTCAGGAAACAGAAAGGAAACAGGAAACAACTAAAATCCAGGGAAACTGCCAGAAGATACTACTGGAGTTAATTGGTGGAAACAATTAGAAGCAGGCAATTACACAGGCAGACTACAAGCCCAACCCAGCACTTAAAACACTGCAAAGAGCAGTGCAGGCTGTTTCTCACAACAGATACTGCCAGAAACTAAGCTATCAGAATTGAAAACTGAAAAAAGCTGAACTCAGAGCAGAAATGCTAGGGGCTGCCATAGCTATTATAATCAGGCAAAGGCGAATTGCTGAGGGTGGTGACAATGCAGATGCTGACAGACAACCCAGAGTGAGGAGAAGGAGAAGAGTATACAGGCCCAGGGTCACCTACCATGGGTTACATGAGCTGGAGATAGTAGAGCGCTATAGAGTGGACAGAGAGCTCCTGCAGCAGATTGTTGAGCTGTGCAGGCCACACCTCACACACAGAACCAACAGAGGGGAACCCATCCCAGTGGAAACCAAGGTATGTGTTGGCCTAAGAATACTAGCAACAGGTACCTTCCAGAGACCAACTGGCGATATGATGGGGATATCACAGGCATCAGCCTCTAGGGTACTACACCAGTTCCTGGATGCCATGTCAGCACATGTCGGTGATCATGTATATTTCCCCAATGCCCGTGAGGTATTGGCCAGCAATATGCGTCTCTTCCAGCAAATAGCAGAATACCCTGAGGTACTGGGTGCTCTAGACTGCACGCACATACGCATCAAAGCACCAGCAGGAGAGCGGGGTAGAGCCTACATTAACCGCAAGGGATACCCCTCCATCAACTGCCAGGTCGTGTGTGATGCCCAGGGCATAATAATGAATGTGTGTGCTGGCTGCCCTGGGAGCAACCACGATTCCCATATCTGGCATCTGACGCAGCTGTACCAATCATTTGCCAATGGGGACTTCCCACACGGACACCTAGTGGGGGATGCAGGTTATGCACTTGAGCCGTGGCTGATGACACCCATCAGAAATGCACACACACCTGAACAGGAACGCCATAATGAGGCACACGCACAACAAACACGTAATATCATAGAGCGTGTGTTTGGGCTGCTCAAGTCACGGTTCCGGTGTCTGGACACATCTGGTGGAGCCTTGCAGTACACACCAACTACATGTACCCAAATGATCATGATATGTGCTATGCTACATAATATGATCCTGCGGAAACAGCTGCAGCAGGACCAGCACAGGGCTGGGCCAAACATCCCCCCACCATTGCCAAGGCCACCACAGGCAGGGGGTGACTCGGAGGAGGAACAACCTGACCTTGTCCCAGTAGGCAGAAGGAGGCATGCCCAGTATGCCCTGGCCTTGGCAAAGAGGCAACTCATAGCACATACGCTTGGTCAGTAGGCACACTGGGACTGATACCCACTCTGACTCACTCATACAGTAACAGGGATGCCTAACATGACACAACCTGCTGCCAAACATGTACAGGGAGTGTAGTATGTGTATCCGACAGAGGTGGCCCTGCAGCACCACCTGAGGCATGAATGCCATGTGTTAAGTAATGTAATATCATGTACCACATGCACACCTGAGGACCCCAACTAACATCCACCCTCAAGAATCATAAACCACAAAAACACAAACCCACCTCATGGGTACCACAAGGGATAGGAACCTAGATGTAATGCTACCCAATGCCAGAAGTATAAACATCAAGATGTGTGCAGTGTAAACACACACACAGTATAGAGAATGTAGATATCAGTGCTGTAATAGAAAACAGGGTCAAAGCCCACATCAGCACCCTGACACTACCAGGTCACACGTCATACAGTGATGTACATGTGCAAAAACATGGAACAAGATACAAAATGAGGGTGACTAGCAATAAATAGCATGGATATCCACACACCCATGTTTGTACCACAACAAGAAGCAACATGGAATAGCCATGGTCAAAAACCAATGGCTAAAACTCACTACTACTATATAGCTTGCTGCAGACCACTGTCCTAATAGCAGGAACTGCCCCAGGCCTATGTGCATAGGTTCATAGGTTCATACTAGGCTATCTGCCCTAGGGCATTAATAAGCCTAGCCCAGAGTTTTGTGGCTTCTGCCACCCCTTCAAGTTGATGGATATTATGCCCATTATTTTGCTGTGCCTCTGTCAAGCAGTGATACTGAGGTTATCCCTGGGGTATACCTGCAATCTCCCATCCATTGGTCAAGATCTCACTTGAAAGAAGCCAGTGAGGTGCTCAGCCTCACATGTACCTGGATGTTGTTCCACAGCATAGGGACTCTCTGGGTGATGAATCTGTCCCTCCAGCACATCCTATTAATATCTGTGTTGAGGTTTAGGTCTCCTGCCCTTGTAGTTCTGATGGATGTAGAGGTCTTGAGGTGAAGCATGTTCAATAATTCTGGGTTGGACATAGCCTTGTATGTCAGGCACAGGTCACCTCTGAGCAGACGGTAAGTGACTGAATACAGCTGGAATCCCTTCAGTCGGGCAGCATAAGAAATATGTTTGAGACCCTTTCACCTCCTGTTGAGGAATTTGTGGGCCCATCCAATTGCCGCTGGTGTTGGGTCAGATACATTCTGAATGGGGCATTGTATGCAATCATTGGTCTGATGAGTGATGAGTACAGGGAACAATGACCTCCCTTGATCTAGATGTGAATCCCTGCATGATGAGGTGGCCAATGTAGAAGGCCTTCCAAACTACCCTGGCAATGTGAGTGTCAAACAAAGGTTACTGTCAACCTGGGTGCCCAGGTCCCTGATAACCTCCTCTGTGCTTAGAGGATTGCCACCTAGATGGGAAGTAGTGGTAACCTTGTTCTTCCTGAAGGGTATGGCTATGCATTGTTTAGTGTTTAATGTACGGCCATGGCTGTGGCACCAGTTATCCGTGTCTATGAGACCCTTCTGAAGGATGTCTGTGTCAGATGGGTTTCCAACTATGCTTCCCAGTTTGCAGTCATCGTCAAACTTTGTCAGCCATAATCCTCCTGTGTTTGCTCGTACTTCTGAAAAGTAGATGCTGAACAAATGTGGGCCCAGGACTGAGCCCTGTGGGACACCACCTGTGACAGCTCTGGGGTGTGACATGGCACCAGCAACTTCGACCCTGTGTGTTCCATCACTTAGCTAGTTTGCAACCCATGCTGTGATGTATGGGTTCACAATAAAGCTGGTGATGTTTTCAATGATACCTGAGTGGGGTATTGTGTCGAAAGCCTTTGCCAGGTCAAGGTAGGCTGTGTGGACTGCCCTGCCCACGTCAATGGCCTGGGTGACTATTTTGAAAAAGTCAACCAAGTTTAAAAGGCATGATCTGCCCTTGGCAAAGCCAAACTGGATTGTATCCAATGTCTGCAAGTCCCCTATGTCTTCATTTATAATTCCCATTATGATCCTCTCCATAGCTTAGCAGAACAGGCTTGTCAAGCTGATGGGATGGTAGTTTCCGGGGTTGGTGGAGGCACCTCCTTTGTGAAGTGGGTCCACCATTGCCATATGCCACTCCTTGGGCACATATCCTGAGGTGAGGCTAAGATTAAACAGCTGCCCTAACTGCAGGTGTAATTACTCATTGAGTTCATGGAGCACACAACTGGGGACACCATTTGGTCCCATGGATAAAGTGTTTTCTGCCTTGGATAGAGCAGTTCCCACCCCAGCATTGGAGATGTTTGGGGGGCTACAATCCTCTGGTGTAGATACCTCCAGTTGGGGAGGGGGAGAATCTGCAATGAACCTGTCAGCCAGTATGTTGGCAATGTCTGTAGGTGCAGTGATATCTACATCATTCGAACTAATTCTGAGCATATCTGGGAATTCCTCCCAGGTTTCAAACATAGGCAAAAAGGCCTCATGATTGTCCCTTGAGTCCTGAGTGGGTTTACTCTCAAAACTTGCCTCGGATGATTGTATGGGGAACCCAGTGTTTTACTCACAATGAGCAGGGTGTCTTCCCTCCTATGGATTATGCTCTATCTTGTAGTAGCTCCTTCCTTGTGTTGTAGAGCTTGTTTATGGCTAGGGTCCACCAGACTGGATGCTTGCCTGTGGTACAAAGAGTCTTTGTTTTGTTTGGGATTGCCTGATCCATGCAGTCCTGGAGGTGCTGGTAGAAGGCATTTGTAAGTGATACAGTGGCTTGGGTAATGGTGTCCGCTGGCTTGGGGCCTTGAAAGAGACCACACCAGTCCTTAGAAATGTGAAGTCGGCATTTGAGAAGGTCTTCACTGTTTGTTTTTCCATCTGGGGTGTGGGTGGGATGTGGACTCCCACTGAGAGTAGTCCATGATCTGATCTCACCAATGATGGGTATACTGCTGGTGTTGAACAGTGTGACCCCATGTTCGTGATGATGAGTTCTAGTATGTTGCCTCCACTTGAGGGATTGGGACCAGTTGTTCCATGGCATTTCAGTGTATGAACTCATGGAACCTTTGTGTTAGAGTGTTGTGGCATGATTAGTGATCCCAGTCTATATGTGGATAGTTGGAATCACCCAGTAGGATGCTGTTTGGAGATACATTTATCCCCTTCAGTGTTTGCAGGATAGCTGTGTGAGGTACCTGAGTTTGAGAGGGTGGCATGTAACATGCTACAAACTGCAGAGCAGTCTTGCCTACGGTCACTGGCACCTGGATGGTCTCCGATGCATCGTGTGTTGCCACCAACAATGAGGTGAGGGTGTCCTTGATGAATATGGACACCCACCATCCTTCTTGGTGTTGTCCGGATGCTGGTGCCGGAATGCATGATATGAGGTAACACCCGATAGTGCCGGGGTGCTGTCAGAAGCTGTGAACCAGGTTTCAGGCACAGCACAGACATCAATGTGCTACATACTGAGAAGGGCATAGAGTGTGTGCAGCTTGAGGTTGAGATCTCTGGCATTGAGCAGCAGTACCCTTAGTGTCCTTCCTTTACTGTGTTCTAGGGTGGTAGGTGTAGTATCTGAATCTTGCATAAAAAAGGCACAATGGGGTGGCAAGAGCATCATCCAAACTGAAGCCCAGGGTGACAGGTGCAAGCCGTCCCTTGCAAATCACCGTGGCCTGTCCAGCATGTCGTCCCAGGCAGACAGACATTGGACCCCCTTTGAATGACACCATAGTCTAAGCAAAATAATACAGCTGATCATCTTGTCTCTGTTTATGTGGCATCATACTTGGTGAAGGTAGGATACTGCTGAAGGTCAGGGTCATACCTGCCTGGCCTACATAATCAGAGGGATCCTCTATGTCTCTTTCCATGTAGTCCAGGGAGGTACATCTCAGGTCGTTCACACCAGCATGGATAATGACTGGGTCAGACCTGTACTTGCAGTTGAGTGACCTGAGTGCTTGCATTATGTGGTGGATTCCAGTGCCTGATAGGCAGCTTACTGTGATCTCCTCCGTACCTGATCTGGTGAGCGGGACGTCAGTGTGTCTGACTATGGAGTAACCATAGACAAGTGTGTCTGGCATTGTTTTTGGCCTTAAGGGCTGTGACTGTTTGGCACACCGACTCTGTGGTCAATGTGTTGCATGTGCTGTGCCCTGTGGAGGCAGTTGTGTGAGTGTCTGCTGTGGTGGCCACTGCCATTCCAGTAGAATCCTGATCAGAGCCTCCAAGAGTGTCTCTGTGTGTCTATGTGTATGATCTTAAGTTGTGATAGTGCCATATGAGACTGGATTTGTGATGTGTGTGTGGTTACCTTCTCTCTGGTCTTGCTAGTCCTATGTTGAGAGAGCTCAGCCTCCACTTTGGCTATATAGTTGCATCTCTCACATGTATGTGTGTTTTATGGCAGAAGGAGAGGGTTGTCAGTGCACATGAGGCAAGTGTAACATTGCCTCAATATTCCCAGGTTCACCAGCTGAGCAGGAGAGGACACTAGCAACTGATCTCTAGACATGCTAGAAGGAATAGACAAAACAATGTTGGAATACAGGGAGATATCAAGCCCCCAAACCACATCATACTGTTTGATTGACAATAGCTACACATACACCGGTGTTTCATAGTGTCATAGTCTACTACTAGCCTATCTGCCCTAGTGCATGTATAAGCCTAGCCATAGTGATGTGGCTATTGCCACCCCTTATACTGGTAATAAGTGTACAGAATAGATTCTGATGATTGTGCCTCTGACTTAGTAGTGACACAGTATGACCCCTTACGTAATTGAATAACATGACTGTGCCTCTGTCTAGTCTGTGCCTCCGTCTCAAATGCAGTTGTCCAGATGTCTCCTGAAGAGAGTCAGTGAGGGACTCTGTCAAACATGGACTGGGATACTCTGCTAGAGTGTGAGATGCCTCTGAGTTATGACTCTGTCCCTCCAGCATGTCCTATACATGTATGTGCTGAGGTTCAAATCCTCAGCTCTCATGGCTCTGGTGGATTTGGATTGCTTGCAGTGGAGCATGTCCACCAAATCTTGATTGGACATGGTCTTGTATGTCAGGCATAGGACACCTGTACGTATGTATGACACTGAACAAAGCTGGATTTCCTCTATTCTGGAAGCATCTGACATGTGTTGAAGAACCCTGATCTTCATGGTAGGTACCTTTGGGGTGTCTCCAGCTGTTGCAATTGCTGGGTGAGGTACATACCATATGGGGCTTCGTATTCAATCATGGGCCTGATAAGGGAGAAGGATAGTGGAACAATGACCTCCTATGATCTTGATGGAAAACCCTCCATGATAAGGTGGGCAAGATAGAAAGTCTTCCTAACCACTTTGGCAACAGGGGTGTCAAAAGAGATGTCACTATCTACATGTGTCCCCAGGTGTCTGATTTGTTGTCTGTGCTCATTGGGTTGCTGTCTATGTATTGATCTGTGGGTACTTTGTTCCTCCCAAAGGGGATGAATACACATCAGTTGCATTCAGTTTCAGGCCATGTGTCTGGCATCAGCTATCCGCCTTTGTGACGGCATTCTGTAGTATTTGTGTGCCGGCTGATGTATTCACTATGGTGCCTAGGTTGCAGTTATCTGCAAACTTTGTCAGCCACATCCCCCCTATGTTTGCTTTCACATCTGAAAAGTAAATACCAATTAAGAGGGGTCCCAGGACACATCCTTGTGGGACACCACCTGTGACTGGCTTCGAATCTGACAAGGCACCTGCAATGTTGACTTTATGGGTTCTGTTTCTTAGCCATTTTGCAACCTATCCTGCGACATATGCCGTTATATGTCAGCTGTTGAGCTTGGCTATGATGCCTGAGTGTGGTATTGTGTCACAGGCCTTAGCCAAGTGCAGGTAGGCTGTGTGGACTCATGTAGCCCTCATCGATGGCCCTACTGACAGTTTCATAGTAGTCAACTAGGTGCAAAAGGCAGGATATGCCCTGTACAAAGCTGAACTAGGTGGAAACAAGGGTCCGTAGGTCAGTAATGTGTCTGTGTAAGAGCTCCATAATGACTTTCCCCATATCTTTGCAGACAAGGCTGGTTAAGCTTGTGTGGTGGTAGTTGCCATGGTCTGTGGAGGCATCTCCTCTGTGGAGTGGGACCACTGTTGCCGTACGCCACTGTTCAGGTACATATCCTGTAACAAGACTAAGGTTAAATAGCAATTGTATCAATGGGTCCAGCCCCTTCTGGAGTTCACATAGCATGCAACTGGAGATACCAGCAGGTCCCATGGATGCTGTGTACTTGTCTTTGCTGAGTGTGGCTCTCACATGGACATCCAAGATGACAGTGAGGTTACATACAGCAGTGATAACTATCTTCTTTTGGGGGTGAGGGAGGGGGTAAATCGCACTGAAGCTGTCCGACGGAATGTTGCCAATATCTGTCAGGTCACTGGAATATATGTTGTTGTGTACCAACTCTGAGCATATCCGAGGGTTCACAACCAGGTGTCTGACATAACTGAAGAAATCAGTGTGGTTACCTTCATTGTCTTTGGTGATTTATGTCCCCAAGTTGACCTTGCATGTCTTTATGAGATAATGTAGCTTTCTACTAGTGCTGATCACAGCTGTCTTCCCTTTTGGAGATGTATCTCTGTCTTGCATTAGTAACCGTCATCTGTCATACAGTGTGTTTATGGCTGGGGTCCAACAGACAGGACACTTTCCCTTTGCGGAGACGGTCCTGTTTTTATTTGTGATTGCATGGTCCATGCTGTCTGACATCTAGCTAAGGGGAGGTCATTGTGGTTCTGCAGTTATCTCTCATCAGCATTAGAAATTACCACAACAACCCCTGTGGGGTGTACCTCATGCAGACACATCCAGCACCTGTAAAGTCCACAACAGTACCTCACCAGGAGTATGACAGAGCTGGAACACATGTAATGTGTAGTCTGATTACACAGAGTGCAGCTCCACACACTGCCATGCTGTCCACCCAGATGCAAGCTGTGCCTGATGTAGAAAGCCATGTCCAAGCTGGAATCAATGCACATTCTGCACCTTGTACAATCTGAATGGCAGGGAGCTATGCACATGAGGGACCTGAACCCCAGCACTGACATATATAGGACAGGCTGTACTGCATTATCCAAAACACAGAAGCCACCCCACACATGAGTAAACTACCAGTACAGGTTGTCCGTAGAGACACTCGTTGAGTCCCTCAACAGGAATCCTAATGAGTGCATGGGAGATGGGAGGTTTATCCTGGGTATCAATGTTATGTCACAGGTAGACAGAGGCACAGTATACTAAACAAGACATATGTCATGGCAAACATCACTTACAATGTGTTGATGGACAAACACACTCTCCGACTAGCATTAGAAATGGCCTAGGGCACATCGGTAGTGTTCGCCAATGTACACCCATGTTGTGGAATACACTACCGATGTTGGATGAGGCTGTTGTAAGTAGTTCACATCTGAACATAATGCAACATGGTCAGATAGGTTCATAGGTACATAGGTTTATACTAGGCTATCTTCCCTAAGGCAGGTATAAGCCTAGCACAGAGTTCATTGGCATACACCACCCTTATATGGAAACAGTACTGTGCCCATTATTGTGTCATGCCTCTCTCCAGCAGTGACACCGTGACGATCCCGGTTAAACGTATGACCTTCCATCCACAGGTCAAGATACCTCTTGAACACAGCCAGCAAGGTGCTCTGCCTCACATGGACCGGGATTGTATTACACAGCATAGGGAGTCTCTGGGTGATAACTTCATCCCTCCAACATGTCCAACATACAACCCTGCTAAGGTGTAAGTCACCTGCATTAGTGGTTCAGGTGGATCTGCCGATTCTGAGGTGGAGCATGTCCATTAATCCCTGTTTGGACATGGCCTCGCATGTCAGGCACATGTCACCTCTAAGCAGACAGTATGTGAGTGAATAGAGTGGGAGTGTCTTCAATCTGGCAGCATATGACAGCTGTTGGGGTTCCTTGATCCTTTAGGTGGGAGACATTCAGGGTGTCTGCAATTGCTGCAGATGTTGGGTGACATACAGCCAGAATAGGGCATTTGACTCGATCACCGGTCTGATAAGTGAAGAGTACAGGGGAACAATGACCCACTAGATCTGGATGTGAATCCCATCCTGAGCAGGTGGGCAATGTAGAAGGTCTTTCTAGCCACTTTAGCAATGTGAGTCTCAGAAGAACGGCGACTGTCAACCTGGGTCCCCAGGTCCATGATAACCTCCTCTGTACTTAGAGGATTGCCACCTATATGGTAGCTTGGGGTCACCTTGCTTTTCCTGAAGGGTATGTCTACACATGTTGTGCACTTTGACTTCAGGCCATGGCCCTGGCACCAGCTATCAGTTACTGTGAGTCCCTTCTGAAGGATATCCGTGTGTGATGCACTGTCCACCATGGTGCCCAGTGTGCAGTCATCTGCAAACATTGTCAGCCAAAGTCCTCCCATGTTGGCCTGTACTTTTGGGAAGTACATGACAAACAATGGGGCCAAGGACTGAGCCCTGTGTGACACCACCTGTGACCAGCCTGGAGTCTAACATAGTGCCAGCAACTCTAACCCTGTGGGTCCCATCCTTAAGCCAGTTTGCAACCCATCTTGTGACATATGGGTTTACATTTCAGTTGTTAGGGTTTTCCACAATACCTGAGTGGGGTATTGTGTTGAATGTGTTTGCAAGGCCAAGGTAGGCTGTATGGACTGCCTTTCCCCAACAATGGCCTAAGTGACCAATTTGAAGATGTCAACCCAGTACAAAAGGCATGATCTGCCCCTGACCAAGCCAAAATGGGATGGGTACAATGTCTGCATGTCCCCTATATCTTTGTTTATGAGCTCAATTATGATCCTCTCCATAGATTTGCAGACTACTCTTGTTAAGCTTATGGGGCAGTAATTACCAGGGTCTGTAGAGGCACTGCCTTTGTGCAGATGTGCACAACTGGACCCTAACCAGGCTGTTGTGCACACTATGGAAATGTAAAGCAGTGATAGGACTAAAGCCCAGGATACTGACCACCACAGTGAAAGTACTGAAACACTACACTATACAGTGCTACAGTGTTAGGTCAGTATGAACGGATGCTGACAATTGTGTGCAAAGTATCCCATGCAAAACCTGCAGGCACAGTATACTCCCTGTTTTGTTCACACAAAAAGCATTCGGACAGTAACTACACAACATGGCACAGAACACACAACCATAAACTGGAGGTATTTGTTGAAGGTCACACTCATCCACAAATGTGATGGGCTGCAGAGTTCAACATATGTAAAGCCCACACTGGACATGCTCACACACTTAGATAAATGAGACATCTTTCACACAACATGCCATGGGAAGGCTGAACTGGGCATGCTCACACACTTGGTCCAAATGTTACTCCTAGCAACTGTGAAAACACACCAGAGGATGCTCATTCCCCTTTCTAGACACTGATCATGTAAGCACCCTATAAGTATATCGGAGAAAAGGAATCTCTCAGTAATCCGAATAGCGCGCTCTGCTAATGTGTCCGTCTCTCGTATCATAACATAGTTAGATAGGGGTTTGAATCCAGCAGGTGGAAGTGTGTGTGAAGGGGGGTAAGTGTGTGTGCATGAAAGAAACATCCCTTTTGGCAACTGGGAAAACACACCACAGGATGATCATTCCACTTTCTAAACTCTGATGATGTCAGCACCCTATAAGTATATCAGGGGAAAGGAAACCTCCCAGTAACGCGAATAGCGCAATCTGCTAATGCGTCCATCTCTAGTATCATAACATAGTTAGGTAGGGGTTTGAATCCAGCAGGTGGCAAGTGTGTGTGTATGAAAGAAACATCCCTTTTGGCAACTGGGAAAACACACCACAGGATGATCATTCCACTTTCTAAACTCTGATGATGTCAGCACCCTATAAGTATATCAGGGGAAAAGAAAACTCCCAGTAATGCGAATAGCGCGCTGTGCTAATGCATCCGTCTCTAGTGTCATAACCTAGTTAAATAGGGGTTTGCATCCAGCAGGTGGCAAGTGTGTGTGAAGGGGGATAAGTGTGTGTGTATGAAAGAAACATCCCTTTTGGCAACTGGGAAAACACACCACAGGATGATCATTCCACTTTCTAAACTCTGATGATGTCAGCACCCTATAAGTATATCAGGGGAAAGGAAAACTCCCAGTAATGCGAATAGCGCGCCGTGCTAATGCGTCCGTCTCTAGTGTCATAACCTAGTTAGGTAGGGGTTTGAATCCAGCAGGTGGCAAGTGTGTGTGAAGGGGGGGTAAGTGTGTATGAAAGAAACATCCCTTTTGGCAACTGGGAAAACACACCACAGGATGATCATTCCACTTTCTAAACTCTGATGATGTCAGCACCCTATAAGTATATCAGGGGAAAGGAAAGCTCTCAATAATGCAAATAGCGCGCTGCACTAATGCGTCCGTCTCTCGTGTCATAACCTAATTAGGTAGGGGTTCGAATCCAGCAGGTGGCAAGTGTGTGTGTATGAAAGAAACATCCCTTTTGGCAACTGGGAAAACACACCACAGGATGCACATACCCCTTTCTAAACGATATCACAATTATGTATGGCTTTTGATTACAGACATGCCACGTGTTTTGCACACACAGAATGCCCATGTGTGTGGGTTGTCACTCACAATAATGCAAGACATTGATTAAACCAGTTATGGCAATGCGCACATGATGTATGTGTGTACCAAATACACATATGTACCTGTGACCTTCAATAGTTACCATGTGTGATGCCTGCCACATGTGAATACATGGTATTTGCACAGAGTAACATTATGACTGTGGTCTTCTGTGCAGGTGCAGCATGTGGGATGTGTACATACAGTGTGAGATGTAGATGCTATCAGCCTAGTAGTGAGGGATGCACACCTGGTCTCGGGCATATAGTCTACATGTTGTTGATGTACAGGAGCTGCATGTTTTCACCTGTTGTGGGAGTGGCAAGACAGTATTCCATAGCAATGCAGTGACTGCATGCTAAGAACCATTCAGCTAGGGTTTTGTAGCTACACGAAGTCATTAGCATTCAGTAATTTATCAGAATCCCTGGTGAGGGTCTGATGCCAACCAAGGTCAGGGGTCTACCAGCCTGTGTCACTTGCTCAGTGATCCCTTCCATGTTCCCTATCATGTATCCCAGTGAGGGACATCCCACATCAGCTGTGGTGGCATGGACAATGACTGAGTCATATGTGTCCATGCATCTGACTGACTTGTATGTTTGTGTTATGTGGTGAACCATAGTGCCCCATGAGCATATCACTGTGACCTACACCTTTTCCAGCCTGGTGAGCATTGTCTTACTGTACTGGACAATAAAAGTACCTAACACAACTGCGGCAGTAGTGTTGTATAGCTGTACAGACTGTGCTTGTTTGACACACAGGATTTGTGTGGTATGTGTTATGCGTGCTGTGTGCAGGCCTAATGTATGCCTGTGTGCCAGCTGCAGAGATGTCTGCCAGTCATGCAGGATGCTATCCTTAGGCGTCACAACTGACCTGTTGTGTTTCCATGCTTGTATTGCTGTCCGTGTAGGTCCACATCAGATTGGTATTGCTGTCACTGTAGTATTTCATGCCACCAGACAGGTTATGCCAGTACTGGGTTCAGAGTGCTTAGTCCACAGTTTGGCCATGTGTTTCCATCTCATACATGTGATGTACATCCATGGGTAGGGGATAGGGTTGACTGTGTACATGTGGCAGCTGTGACATTACTACATGACACACATATTCCACAACTGTACCATAGAGGTGACTGACAACTGACCTTTGCACATGCTACCATAGTATTGAGATTACATTGGTGATTAACAGCACATAGGGACAATGGTGATAAAGATACATAGGTCCATAGGTTCATACAGGGATGTCTGCCCAGGGCATGTATCCACCTAGCCAGAATGTGTGTGCCTTTCAACATGCATTGTGAATCTGTCTTGCTATGCCCTTTTCCAAGGTTAGTATACTGTGCCTCTGTCTCACAGTTACACATAAGTGATACCCAGGGTAACCCTACAATGTCACATCCTGTCATTAATATCACTCTTGAAGATAGTCACTGAGTCAGTCTGCCTAACCTCTATTGGGATAATATTCCGGAATGAAGGGAGCCTCTGAGTTGTGAATGTGCCCCTCCAGCATGTCCTGTGTATATCACTCCTGAGGTTCAAGTATTTCCAGTGTGTATCCTGGTGGGATCTGGATATTCTGAGATGCAGCGTGGCCATTAACTGAGGGTATGACCTGGCCTTCTATGTCAGGCACAGATTGCCTATGAAGAGGCAGTATGTCACTGAGTAAAGCTGCTGTTACTTTAACCAGTCAGTATGTGGCATCTGTTTGAGCCCTTTGATCCCCTTGTCGAGGTACATATGTGGTATCTCCAGTTGCTGCAGGTGTCTGGTAAGGTGCATGCTGAGAGGTTCATCATAGTCAATTATGGGTATGATGAGAGATGAGTAAAGAGGCACAATGTCCACCCCTGATCTACATGTGGATCCCATGATGATGTGGCCCATATAACATGCTTACCTAACCACTTTGTCCATGTTGTTGTCAAATGGTAGAATGCTATCAACCTGTGTACCCCAAGGTCCATAATTCCTTCGTCTGCACTTAATGGATTAACACATATGTGGTACGTTGTGGTCACTCTGTGTTTGACAAAGGGGATGACTATACGCTTTCTGTCATTCACGTTGAGGCCATGGCTGTGGCACAAGTCGTGTGTTTCCAAGAGTCCCTTTTGGAGGGTGCGTGTGTTAGCCGGTGAGTTGATTATGGTGTCCAGTTTGCAGTCACCTGCGACTTGCTGTGCCACAGTACTTCCATGTTGGCCTGTACCTATGATAAATATATAATGAAGATGACAGCTCCCAGGGCTGTGCCTTGTGGGACACCACTTGTACCAGGTTGGAGGCTGACATGGCTCCAGAAATTCTACCATGTGTGTTCTGCCCTTGAGCCACTGTGCAATACCCATAGTGACATAGGGGTTAATATGTACACTGGTGAGCTTCCCTAGAATGCACAACTGGGTATTGTATCCAAGGCTTATGCAAGGTTCAGGTAGGCTGTGTACACCTCCTTCCCCTTGACAGTGGCCTTGGTGACTGTTTCAAAGAAATCAAACTGGTTGGAGAGGCAGGATTTGCCATTGACAAAGCCAAACTGTGTATGGTGACATGTCTGTAGGTCCACAATATCTAGATATATGAGGTTCATGATGATCCTTGCCATAGCTTTGCAGACAAAGCTAGTCAGACATATGGGTCGAGTAGTGTCCAGGATCCATGAAGGCACCACCTGAATGTTGAGGGACCACTGTTGCTGTATGCCACTCTCTGGCCACATACCGTGTATTAAGGCTGGGATTGAACAGTGGTGTTATGTCTGGGTGTAACTCTTCTCATGGTTCATGTAGGACACAGCCTGGGACACTGTCTGGTCCCATTGATGCAGTGTTTATTGCTTTGGGAAGGGCATCTCTTACCTGAGCATCTGTGATGTCAGGGGGGCAGCACTGTGCCACGAGACATATGTGCCCTTTTGGTGTGGTGGGGGGAGAAGGCAGCATTGAACCTGCCCACTAGGATGATGGCAATGTCTGCATGTTTTGTATTTTGTGTGACATCTTGGATTACCTCTGAGCATATCTGGGTAGTACCACCCAGGTTACTAACATAACTACAGGCAGCCTTGTGATTATCCTCAGTGGCTTGTGGAACCCTCTCTCAAAGATGGCCTTAGACAATCATATGGGTGCCTGTAGTTGTCTTCCAATACTCATCAGTGGTGCCTTCACATTTTGGGAGGTTGTTGTATCATGTAGTGGCGTCATCCTTCTATTGTATAGTGTGTTTATGGCTGGTGTCCGGCACCCAGGACACCTGCCTTTGGAGAATTGGGTCATGCTTTCATATATGGCTTCATGATCCATGCATTCCTGAATGTGTCCATAGAATGCCTTTATAGAGGTATCTGCAGTCTGGTCCATATTGTCAACAGGCCTTGGGCCTTTGAAGGTTTCCACATCATTTATGAGGGGTGTGAACTTGCTTGACATGAGCTGTTGACAGACGTGCCGCCCTCCAGACCGAGCACGGTGAGGGTCACAGTTAGCTACTTGTCGGGTGATAGCATGTGCCACATAACACAGGCACAAAGGTCACTCCACAGCAAGTACAGCTATGAGGCAGACATTGTCCATGCTGGTGCAAACTACCTGAGACGTACCTCCCTGGACCACATGGCAAGAGACACAGAGGAGCTCTTACAGCACCCTCTCAAACTCAGGACTCCCACACAGCCTTCATGCTGACACAGGACAGTTTAGATTACTCTGCAAACACCATCATACTGGGTGACGTTAGCTACCCAAACATAGACTGTGAACATTACACATGCCACAATACCCAAGCTCTAGGGTTCACATAGATCATACATTCTTTGGCTATGGAACAGGTAACCAACCTTCCCACAAGAGGGGAAGATATACTAGACCTGATCATCACAACCATGAGTACAAACAGCTCACCACTCGGAGTATATCCCTCATTGTTGCAATCAAACCATATACTCATCACACTGGAGTACTGGATCCGCCACATATGCAAACCTCAAACACATCGATGTGTGTGTTGGAAATGTCCCTATTAGCAACTGTGACAGTACAGTACAGGATGCAGATTCCCCTTTTGAAACACTGATGATGTCAGGACTGTATAACTATATTACCTGTAGTAAAGTCCTCCAGTAATTCGCATAGTGCGCTCTGCTAATGCGTCTTTCTCCAGTGTCATAACGTAGTTAGGTAGGGGTTTGAATCCTGCAAAAGGAATATATGTGTGTTAGTATGAGTGGGGTTTATGTGTGTGCACTATGCTGGGAGGGTTAACTGCCTTTTGACAACTGGGAGAACACACTACAGGGTGCACATCCCTCCTCCTACACACAGATGATGTCAGCACTCTCTAAGTACAGCATTAGTAGGGATTTCTCCAACTACTGCAAATAGCACACTCTGTTAATGTGTCTGTTTCTACTGTCATAACACAGTTAGGTATGGGTTTGAATGAAGCAAATGAAAAGTATGTGTTTTACTGTTGGTGGGGTTAGTGTGTGTGCACAATGATGGGGTGGGATGTGGCTTTTGCCACATGGGGCTATGCACTGCAGGGTGGTCATTACCCTTCACAAGCAGCGATGTTGATAGCACCCTATACAAACAAAACTACAAAAGAGAAGGTGGTGGTACCAATAACACATGTAAGGTAACACATCTTCAAGTAATGTCCACAAAACAGAGTAGGATAATCAAACAATTCTTTTATTCTATACAGACAACATGACAACAGATAACTGCCAGTACTCAGTATAGTGTTACATGCTACTGTAACACGCACATGTACCCAAATATACCTAGATAGTGCTCTGAAGCCTGAATGTGGCAAGTGTGTGGATGTGGGATGTGTCTGTGTGTGCATTTCCATATGGGAAACATGTTTGATGTGGCAACCAGGGTACTACAGTACCTGATGCACATTACATCTTTCAACCGATGAGGTTGCCTGCACCCTGTGAGTACAGGTAGAGAAGGGGACGCCAGTAGTAAAGAACATAGTGCACTTCTCAAATGTGTACCTGTCATGTATCAACAGCTACTCATGTAGGGTGATAAATAATGGGAATGGCAGGTGAGCGTGTGCATGTGTGTGGGTAGCAGGGTGTGTATAAATGCATGTGTGACAGAACAGTTACATATAGCTGAATCTACGTAACAGCACAAGATGCGCATTGCCATAGTCAATGTTAGCATGTGATGGTGTGCAGCTGGTACACTTTGGTAAGTAGTATGGGTGCATATAACAATTGAGGACAGTCATACAGTTACTGCAGCAGGACTGCTGGGATATACACACAATTATACTGGAACAGTGAACAGTTACCAACATGTTACTACTTATACACATCTATGTAGTCACCCTGTGCATCAGCAACGTGTTTACCTTTACCTGCACCGATGTTGTAGTATGCAGGAGCTGGCACAGTGTCATCATATGCACAGGGTGTGGGTTAGGTATGCCCAAGCCAGCAACTGGTAACACCAATTGACATGTGTGTGTATGTGTGTTTGTGAGGGGCAGCAGTACAGGGTGGACCAGTGTTGGTGCAGTGTGTGTGTGTATGTGTTTGCCCTAGGTTTTAGGTTTCTGCATGTGTGTAAGCACGCACACAGTCCCACATAATGGCTGCCATGTACAGGGTTTTGTGGACAGCCACAGACTGCACCTGTCAGGTCATCCAGATCAGTGTCTGTGGGCACGGACACGGTACCTGTGCCTGGCAGGGGTGCTACCGGCCGTATCCGGTACTAACCCAGACTGGGTACTGTCATCGGAAGCAGGGGTGTGTTGACTGGACACAGTTCCCTGTTGGGACTGTCCAGAGCCACGTGCACGTGGTCTCCTGGGGCGTCTTGATGACAGCACAGACCCAGCATTGCTGGGGCTGGTGCTGGCACTTGAGGTGCGCGAGTGGGCCTGTTGTCGTCTGCGGCCACTGCCAGCTGGTGCTGTTGCTGGCATACGGCCAAGTCGACGTCGCAAACGCACACCATGGCCCTGACCCATGGACATCTGGTTGTGGAGCAGCTGTTCTATGCCCCCACAACGTCTGTCAACGACATCTGTGAAGTTACGGATAGCATTCGCAACGTCACGCATGCATATCTGTCATGGCTGTGCGACATTCTCTCAGCTCCCTCAGACCCTGTCTGGTGTACCTTTCCATACATGCCTGTGCCTGCATGACAGTTCGAAACATAGTGGAGGTTGACATACCTCCTTGGGCACGTCGGCCAGAGGCAGTACGGCCACGGATGCCCCCATGAGAACCCATGGGCGACTGTCTGCGTGGTACCATTGGAGGCCCCTACTCATGGCTGCCTTGTGGGGATGCATGTACCACAGGTACCACATTACCCTGATCTATGCCCACTGCAGACTGTCCATCACCTAGGGACAATGGCGACAAAGGATGTAACGGCAGGATGACTGTGCGCATTGACGGGGTTGAAAGCTGTGTACTGTCAATTGGCTGACCAATGGTGGACCCAGACACACCTTCCTGCACCATTACAGACATTTCATCATCATCAGTACCTGGGGCACAAGATTCAGGTTCCGTGCTGCAGGTCACCAGAGCAGCACCAGAACCTACAGGAGGAAAACATGGAACACAGATTACAGTCTCCATACATATTTGACAGAGATGCATTTCAATACTAATGCACACATTCAGAAATGGACACATGCACTCATGGACACTAACACACATGCACACTTGGGCACAGGCACGCTTGCACACATGCACACCCCACAGTAAACACAAACATCAGTACCGTGTTACACTACTCAATCTACTACAACTGTATTACGGGTATTGTGAACACAGTCACCAGCAAGTCTACTACAGAGTTACACTACTCTTCCTAGTTTTCTAAATTGCTTTACAGATAATGTTAAAAGACTCACCAGCATGTATGGCCTGCCTCGTTGCTAGATGGGAGGGACCTGGAAGTGTGAAGAGAGTAATGTCAGTGGGCACATGTGTGCCATTTGTTTTGCACATGATACAGTACAGTAGTACACTAGTTCCCTTATACACATCAGCTGCACATAATGTCTGTATATATATCATGATGACAGATACATACCACATGCACACCTTATGCGTGCATGAAGTAACAGTGTACAGAACAGTCATATGTACATACCAGGGGTTAACTCTAATCTCACCCTTACCTCTCTTCAAACGACACCTCAAACTGTACTTCCCAAACCACTGGCTTTGTTCTTCTTGGAGTACAGGCTAACGTCCCTCTCCCTACCCTCTCTTTACCTTTAACCCCTCATTGTGCATAGAAACTAGCTTCTACCCTGTTTCTTTCACCTTGATGTCCTTCTATGCTCTGACCTACTTCTCCCATCCCTCCCACATCCTCTTGACTGTCTTCCTTCTTTTCCTCACTTCGCTTCTTGACTCCTGCCTCTTCCATATCATTGTATCTTTCATACTCCTTCTACTTCTCTACCCTTCTGAGCCCTAACTATTATGTATCTGGCTTTTGCCTTATTGCATAACTGTTATGCTTTAGGTAGGATTGCTTTTAAACCAACGGTATATTGTGTATGACTCTAAACTGTTTGAGTTCCTTACATGTATGTTGATTTAGTTAACAGGCTGGTGTACAATTCTATCATGTTGGCTGTCTGTATTAACAACTTGTCTGTCTGCCTTTATTACGTTATGTGTGGAGCTTTTCTCCACAGGCCTCTACTGAAAATGGACATATATCCAGCTAGACTATCTGGGTCAACAAATGTAAAAGTAATAACAATAAATGAATATGGCATCTTACCTGCACGCTCAGTGTGTTGCTGCTGTGTGGATCCAACCTCCATCATGATGCATGGGTGTTGCTGTTGTTGTTCTGGGGCTGGATCCACAACACTTAGCAGTAGCCCCTCCTGTCTGGTGAAGGGGATGTGGCCACCCCCCCACCTGTGGCAACCTGTTGCCTGCGGATATCTGCAGCACGCTGGTGGACATTTCTTTTCAAATCACTGCAGTGATGTCTCACCTGCTCATATGTCCTATCATGCATGCCAACATCATTTATCCTGCTAACGAGGTTTTGCCACAGTGCAGACCTCTCCTGCTGATTCTGGGTGGTGCGTGAGAACAGGATGGCATAGTCACGCACCAGGCTCTGGTGAATCACGTCATCCTCTGCAGCAGAATATGATGGGTTCCTTTTTGGAGCCATGTCAAGCTGGAAAGGTACACAAACAGGTTATCAGCATAGTATCTCAACAATACATGGAACACATTCTATACAGGGAGTATTAACTTCTACTTATTACTGCTTGGTTAAAACTTGATTACAGTGTAGCTATCATTCTATGTCATTTGTACTAAGCACTTGGCCTTCAGACCAGTTGTTTTACATTAGGGAGGTTGGTGGCAAGCACTGTGGTGGCAGGACACATATCTTTCATCCATTGAAGTTGGGCACTGCTGAATGAGGGCCCAGTGTACAAGTGTATTAGTTCTGGTATGGGCAGTTGGCCTTCAGGCCAGTTATTTAACATTAACAAGGTTTGTGGTCTGCACTCGTGTGTGACAATAGGCTGTACTCTGCCATTCATAGCTGGGGATATCTGGTTTCAGGTTTATAGTGCCTGCATATCTGAGCTGTATCTTACTGACATTGCTACACCTTGTTTGCTGTAGCAACCACTACATCCAGGCCTCCTGGATCTACCTTTGTTTATATGCTTGTTATTTGTTAGCTTGTTATTTCACTGGTATGCTACTTCCACATAGTACACAGCTTGTCAACACGTCTGTGACTCACTACTGATATCTGCATTGCTTACTGTACGTATTTCCATGTTACACATGACAGCAAGTGACTGCTTCTCATTGTTGCATTTACTTAATTGTGACACATTGCACTTAGGTTACCTGGCACTTGCTCACTGACGCTTTTATATCAGTCAGCAGTTGTAGGTAATGTCAGTACACCCTCACTCCCCACTGGACCTTGTTTTCAATCATTAATTATTACAGAATTCAGAATAGTATTCTAGCATGTCCAGAGGTCAGTTGTCAGTTCCCTCCCCAGTCCAGCTGGTGAGTGTGGTACTCCAGAGACAATGTTGGAACAGATGCATGTACACAGACAACCCCCTCCTCCTAACAACAAATTCAAACTCATGTGAGTGATGCAACCATATACCAAACTGGAGGCTAGGCTCTGTCTACTCAATACCGCCATAACCAGTCAGGTGGCCAAGGAGACCACACACTACACTTCCAGTCTCACATAGACCTACCACAACAGCGGATCTAACACATGATCACACATAAACATACTTGTAGGCTCGGACCACAGCTATGCCTATGCAGCAGAGACCTCCTAAGCAGACATCCATGCAACCACTACTACGGAAACGAACATGTGCAACACATCACACAAAGCCAATGTGCTGAACACTCACAGCCATTAACAGTAAACAACACACCTCATACACCTGTACTAGGTGCCTCTATCATCATGCACACTAACATCACGTTCACCAGGCTTAATGAGGTGAGGGTCACGGTGTGCAGCCTGTCGGCCACTATGACCTGCCACATAACACAAACACTCAGGTAACCCCAAGGCAA
Organism: Protopterus annectens; assembly: GCF_019279795.1. Taxonomy (NCBI): domain Eukaryota; kingdom Metazoa; phylum Chordata; order Ceratodontiformes; family Protopteridae; genus Protopterus; species Protopterus annectens. The sequence continues at coordinate 730,157,330 of NC_056731.1, read as the reverse complement.
GTACAGGTATGACTCAGTCACTGTCCATGCTGGTGTGAATGGCCTGACACATTCCTCCCTGGACTACATGACATGAGACAGTACAGAGCTCTCTGAGCACGTAGCACAAGACAGTTTGACCCTGACCTTGAGTAGCATCCTACCCTCACCTTTTACCATGCCACAATATCAAGGCACGATGATCCCTTCCAACAATTGACTGACATACTGGTGTCATTCACAGGTGTGCCAATACCTGCCATCTTGGGGTGGTATGCTTTGCTAGGGACAGCTTGCACCTGTCACCCCTGTCCCATTGGAATTTGGCGGAGACTCTTGCTACACCCATAGTGCCTGTATTAGGCAAGGCTCATAAGGCAAACCCACATCCATTTGTTTCACAAAGGATGAGGAAGTGAGAGTGATGCTACTCAACACCAGAAGTCTAGACCTAAGGATGCACACACTCAAAACCCTACTTGACATGCTGGACATCGATATCTGTGCAGTAACATGAACCTGTTTCAGGTTTCACAGGAGCACACCAGTACTACCAGGTTATAGCTGTTACCATTCTTGTCGGCCACAACACTTGAACAAAGGAGGGGGAGTATCAGTATTCAATGCAGATTCCCACGCCTCCACATTGGTGGCACAGTACAACATAGGTGTTAGGCCATTGAGTATAGAAGACGTAGTTGGGGACCTGGGGTAGAAACATGGTAGCGGTCTGTCATTTGTCAACCACATGCCCAATGTGAATTGAAAGACATGTTATATAGCCCAGCTAATCATGAGGGATTCACATGTATGGCAGGGGAGGTCATTGTGCCTCTTTACTCATCCATCATCAAGCCTATAATTGCGTACAATGCACCTTTTGGGATGTACCTAACCAGACACCCACAGCAACTGGTACAGGACAACAGTACCTCATCAAGGGGATGCAATGGCTCACACAGATGTCATATGCTTCCCAGGTAAAGTAAATCCCACTGGACTCAGTGGCTTATTGCCGGTTCAGAGGCAATCTGTGCGTGCCATATACAGCCATGTCCTACCCAGCAGTAATGAACATGCTGCACCTCAGGCAATCAGAGTCCCATACAGCCACATGCTCAGGAGAGCTGGACCTCAGCACTGACATCCATGGACATGCTGGAGGGCATATTCCTGACTGAGAGGCTCCCTTCACTCTGTAATGAGCTGACACTACAGGTTAGGCAGAGTCCCTCATTGACTCTCTTCCATAGGAATCTGGATGACTGGATGTAGATCATAGTTGTACCCCAGGTATCACTTCTATGTCACTGTTAGACAGAGGCACAGTATACTAACATTGGACAAGGGCATAGCAGCATAACTTGTAATTGGGTGGTGAAAGACAAACACATTCTACTAGGCTTACCAATGCCTTAGGGCAAATAGCCTAGTATGAACCTATGAACATGTGTGTACTGCTATAGTACTTCTGCCATATGTTGCATGTGTGTGTGTTGTGGGGGATGCACAGGTAATGGCCGGATACTTCTGCACAGGCGACACGTCTGACACATTCTGGGTGTTCATCCCTACATACTGGATGTGTGTTGCCATCCAACCCAACCCTGTGATGTGCACACATTACTCAGCCTGGATTTACATATCCGAACAACACCACAAGCACAGTACACTACCTTGCTATGTATGCATTTAATTACACAGTTATTCAGTAGTTATGACAGTGATGCTATCCATGCAGCCCATTGGGCCAGTGGAAGCCACAACACACACCACCAGCACCTTTGCATATGCTTACCACAGACATCCCACATACTGCATGTACTGTGCACACACATATCTAACCCAGAACAACTGCACACCACTTATTAATCATGTCCAGTGGAGTACAGATACAGGCATATTGTATAAAAACAGTAGGAGGCTACTGCAGCACAGGGCAGATTCACATGACAGCAAGGCATCTGTGGTCAGCAGTGTTAAGATGCTTCACATTCACCACATGCACAGATATTGGCAACATTGTTGCAGACAGTTTAGGTGCAGGTACCCCCCCCCCATTCTCCTACACATGTGGTATTAGTTATCCCAAATGACTGTCACCTCCCTATCCTCTCACATGTCCAGGTGAGAGCCACCTTCATCATTGCAGTACACATAGCATCACTGTTACGAAATTGTATCCATGGATGTGTGCTACATTCACCCCTGGAGGACATAGCACCACATGACAGACTGATATTAATCCCTGGCCATACTACAGGATATGTACCTGAACAGTGCCATACATACACAGTGGTCCCACACCAATGAGGAGGAACCTCTACTGACACTGGGAACTACTGCATCATATGCACAACTGGCCTTGTGTTCTAAGCTATGGAAGTGTTAAGTATGGGTAACATGTACAGCAATATTACATATGTTTATATTTCAGGACTATGTACACACAACCTATCTCATGCACATACCTATAGATAGTGAACTATGATACATTTGGAGGTGTCACAGTAAACTCAGTATTAACCTGCTACTTTGCATTACCTGTGTTTGTGGCAGCTGTTGGTGTGTCACTGGTGCTGCTTGAAGTTTGCTGCTGCTGCTGCTGCTGCTGCTGCTGGTTTTGCTGCTGGCTGTCTTTATTTCTGTTTTGTTCTCTCTGTCTCTCTCTCTCTTTCTCTGTCAGTTTTGTGCAATGAATGTATTGCATGAGTGTAGTGTGGGTACTCATTGCTTTTGTAGGTATCTGCATAGGTCCATGTGATGGCCTCTGCACCAATTGTAAGACAGCATTTGCTAATTGCATGCAGCCAGGTGTGTACTGATTGCATGTCTCACTGTGATTTCAGGACACTGCTATAAAAGGGTATGTGAGATAGGCGTTGCCCTTTCAGATTGTAGGGCGTGGACCGTGCTGGTATGCTGTTGACAGTGTTCTGTGAGTGTGAAGGTTAGTACATCTCCCATGCTTCATGCTGTGTTGTAGATTCAGGTTGCTGCATTTCTCTTGCCTGTTCCCTGTAGTGAGTGTGTATGCATACTGACACCTACAACTATATGTCATATGTATTGCTATATAAATATATATATATCTGTGTACATATACATACTTTCATATATGTACATTAGCTGACATTATTGGGTACAAGCTAACAATTAGCAGGGCTGTTTCTGTTAACACTACACTAGTATGGGAAAATCCAGTAATTGGGACTATAAAAGTCTGCCTGACATGCTTTAGTTAGTAGTCATACTATATTGCCTTTATCTTCATTCCTACTATTACATGTTCCACTTATTTAGCACTATATTCCTGTATGAGAGTCATGGCTTAGTGGTAGGTCATACAGACTAGTGTTACAATGGTCTTGGGGTAGGGCCTACTAGTATGCTTATATTCTGCTTGTGACTTGAGTATAGGGCCTATCAATCAAAGTGCTGGAGGCACCTTTAAGCAGTTAAATGGGTTAGTAGGTCTCACAGGAGCCAGGCTGTGTTGCAGATTCTGGTTGCTGCATTTATCTTCACTGTTTCCTGTAGTGAGTGTGTATGGATACTGACACCTACAACTATATTTCATATGTATTAATATATATTTATATATCTGTATGTGTAGATATACATACCTTCATATATGTACATTACCTTACTTTATTATGTACAAGCTAACAAGTAGCAGGGCTGTTTCTGTTAACACTGAACTAGTATGGGAATCCAGTAATTTGGCCATTGAAACTCTACCTGACATGCTTTGGATAGTACACCTCCTATATTGCCTTTATACTGATTCCTACTATTACATGTTATATTTAGTTTAGCACTGTGTTCTTCTAAGGCAGGCATGGCTTAGTGGTAGGTCATATAGACTAATGTTACCAAGGTCCTGGGTTCGAGACTGACAGTGGGAATTTATTTTTATTTGCAAGCTTTCAAACTGAGTACAGGGCCTGTCACTCAAAGTGCTGAGGCCACCTTTAAGCAGTTAGAAGGGTAAGTAGGTCACACAGGGGTCAGGCTGTGTTGCAGATTCAGGTTGCTGCATTTATGTTCACTGTTTCCTGTAGTGAGTGTGTATGGATACTGACACCTACAACTATATTCCATATGTATTTATATATATTTATATATCTGTATGTGTAGATATACGTACCTTCATATATGTACATTACCTTACTTTATTATGTACAAGCTAACAAGTAGCAGGGCTGTTTCTGTTAACACTGACCTAGTATGGGAATCCAGTAATTTGGCCATTAAAACTCTGCCTGCCATGCTTCAGATAGTACATCTCCTATATTGCTTTTATACTGATTTTTACTATTACATGTTATATTTATTTTAGCACTGTGCTCTTGTAAGGCAAGCATGGCTTCGTGGTAGGTCATACAGACTAATGTTACCAAGGTCCTGGGTTCAATACTGACAGTGGGAATTTAATTTCCTTTGCAAACTTTCAAACTGAGTACAGGACCTGTCAATCAAAGTGCCATAAAGGCACTTTTAAGCACTTTAAACCAGGTCTGCGCTCATTTGCGCGGAGCTCACGACAAGACTGGCGGTGAGCTCCGCTAACACAAGCGCACACCAGCGCTAATTTCTTTGAAAGAAAAGAAAAAGAGGTGACAGGAAAGTGGTGAAAAGGGGTCACAAAGAGGGTAAGACAGTAGGGAAACAAGCGTGGGATTTGCAGGAGGGATGTAGGTAAGGCCCATAGATGCCCATGTCTTTGGCAGCAACAGCTGTGCATTTCCATGTATTTTGGTGAGACATTGGAAACCTTTCACCCCTGAAAGAGGTGTCAGGACAACATTAATATTTGTTGTAGAGCCAATTGTAATTAACTGTTTCAATGTCAAGCAGACATGTGTGCGACATGGACAGCTATGTATGGGGCGTAATTTTTTTGTGGGTACAGAGTGCCCTTTTTTTTTTTTTTTTCAGGTGAGAGTGGTATGTCAGGTGAAGGAAGTCGGTATAGCTGGGGAGGTAGGTTGGGTAGGTTAACAGACAAGACAGACAAGACGCATACAGGGGCGGTGTATGACACACGTGGGGGGTTACACAATTGACGGGGACGGAGGTTGGGATATCCAAGATGCATGAGCCCACAGATGGCAACAGTGGAACTGATATCCCCACCCATAGGCAGTTGCCACTGTTCCTTCACAGCCCAGGGCGGGGCTGTGCTGGGGGCTGTGTAGGCGGGGCAATGGCCGGGGCCGTTAGCTGTGCCACACGAGCCTCAAGCTGGCGTAGGGGCCCAAGAACGGAGTCTTGGATCTCCCTTCGCACCACAGACCGGACACCTTGGAGGGTGAGTGGATGAACCCCTCCGGCCACACTTGCAGAGGGGGGACCGGCCCCATCCCCTGCAGCGCTTCCACCTGAAGGTGGCACAGGGCCACCGGAGGGGGGTCCGGCCTGGGCACTAGTGCCAGGTGCAGTCGCCAGCTGAGGTGGGAGAGGTGGGTCCGCTGGGACCTGCCTTCCCAAGCGTTCTAGGTTTGTGAGTAGTTATGTTAGTTTGGGTTAGTGGCATTTTATTCCATTCAGATTAGTTGTAACAGCATGCATTGCTATTCCCATCAAACAAACACCCAGATATTAACACCATTGAACAAGGGGCATATCAATATCACATGCATTATTTGAACAGAAATACACAGCCAAACAACATGCAGGGTTGATTAATGGCAACAGGCCATCAAATTTGCAGGTATGAACAGGGCACATGCACGAACAGACATGCATATATTTTTGGAACGGACAAATGTCCATGATTATTGAAATGTTCACATACCATTATTTAGTGGGTATTGTTATATGGAATTATAGGGTTGGGTGGAGATAGAAAGTGATGACACATTCATATGTTACACATTGATTTACATTTGTAATAGGTACACAATTAAGTTGAAGCTGATGTTTCAAAATATTTTTATTTGACTATCATGCTAGACCTGTTACAAATACATCACTATCCTACTTATTTTGAATTTGATCAGATACATCATCCTGCTACACTTTGATGACAGGACAGGGGACAACTATGGCTGTTTAGTCTGTCAAATAATCATTCATTCTATCTGCAGATTGTTTACTGTGATCACCATATACAGAATTTGGCCTAGACATTCCAGATTCTGACACACTCAAATCAGTTTGGGATATTAAGTTGTACTTCCCACATGCATTTAGTTCTGTAGAAACACACTGGAGCTAATATATTCAGGGGTTATTACTACTTTATTTATTCATACATGACCCTTTCTGTCACTCTCACATATCCTGCAACTTCACAGTTCAGGTTGCTACTTCTAGGCTTTGTTCACATGTTAGACTGGTGGTGATTCAAACACTTTCCAACAGCCTCACTTCTGTCATGATTCAGCATTTCAACAGGGATATATCTCACATGTGACTACCTCAGATTCTGAAGCTGTACTCTTGAGACTACTGCAGGTTACACTATTTTAATTAATGGTGGGACATCTGTATTACAGCACTGTTTAATTCTATCAATTATATTTCCAGTTACACTTGCATACTGATGAACTTGTTGCAGCCATACCTGCAGACTTTCAAATCTTGCTTGCACATTATATTACTTTTAATCAATACACTGCAGTGTTCTGATACATGCTACAGTATAATATTTATTTACAAGTACTGGGTGGGGTTACTAACCTGCATGGTGGCGCAGCCGCACCAGCCTACGGGCATGCATCTCGCGGTTCATAGAGCGGACACCTGCAGCTGTAATACCAAAGAAGTAATATTGGACTACACATCTCCATAGTATCAGCCAGTTGAAATCCTTACATACATAAGTAAAATGTAACTTACTCAGTAGTGGGGCGTTGGGCATATCCCGGGCCTCCTGGATCCATTCAGGCAACTGGTCTTGCTTGCGTCGCTTCAGGTCCGCATGGTGGTGAAGGACCTGCTCACCAGTGCGTGGAATGCCAGTAGCACTGGTCAGATCATGAGCCAACTGGTCCCATGCCTCTGCCCTGTACGCTCCCCATGAGACCTGGCCCTGCATGAGTTGGGCCTCGTGATGATGGACAAGGAGCCAGACCATGTATCTGGACTCCTCAACGCCCAACGCTGTGCTCGAAGCAACGCCCCTCACCTACTCCACTCATTCTGACTGCAGGTCTGTTCTACAATCGTTTCTGCTGTGTATTCCCACCTATGGGCTTATATATGCCGCTTTCCCCGCACATTTCTCTGATTGGCCATTTTGGAATTGTATCTACTTCACTGAAAATGCTTTATCATGCTCCATTCTGGATTTTATCCCATATATATGCTATTTCTGCATTTCTAGGTATTGCTGTCATGGCTTAGTGGTTTAGTACCTTGACTCTAGTGCATGGTATCCTGGGTTCAAATCTGGCAACTGATTTTTGATTTTCCTTACAGAACTGAGTTGAGGCCCTGTCAATCAAACATGCCAAAAGCACTTTAAGCACTTAAACCAGGTCTGCGCTTATGCGGAGCTAACGCATGCGCACTGGCAGTTAGCTTGTGGAGCGCGGCAAATGGTGTGCGCTGGGATAAATCTTAATTGGCTAGTGACACACATGTTCAGCTAAGCACAGCTAGTTGCAAACAGTTTCAGCCTATTAAACTGGTGCTTAGCAACGGGCATGCAGTTTGCAGCTTGTTAAACAGTACTCAGCTATGGGCAGTCTGTCTCACTGCAGCTTAGCTATCAGTACATTTCTGACTATTTTTATTATTGTGTTACTTCAAAATATATGCTCCATTTCATTCCATTTTACAAAAGGGAATACATTTACATGTGTACAATACTGTCAGGGGGCTTTTTACTGCTTATTTACAAAAAAAAAAAAGGTTGTTGTGGGGCTCGAACCCTGTCTGCCTACCCTTAGACCGCAACTCTACCGCTAAGCTATTACTTCTTGGCTTACTCTGCATATTTAGTTCTTATATCCTTTTCCACTGACTGCTAACTGTGATTGCGCTTAGTAGCACACCCACACGAGCACACAGTAGCAAACATTTACGGGTTTAAAAATAAAACAGGTTTTAATTTAATTTTATAACATCTCTTGGTGAAGGAAGTCGGTATAGCTGGGGAGGTAGGTTGGGTAGGTTAACAGACAAGACAGACAAGGCATACAGGGGCGGTGTATGACACACGTGGGGGTTACACAATTGACGGGGACGGAGGTTGGGATATCCAAGATGCATGAGCCCACAGATGGCAACAGTGGAACTGATATCCCCACCCATAGGCAGTTGCCACTGTTCCTTCACAGCCCAGGGAGGGGGCTGTGCTGGGGGCTGTGTAGGCGGGGCAATGGCGGGGCGTTAGCTGTGCCACCACGAGCCTCAAGCTGGCGTAGGGGCCCAGAACGGAGTCTTGGATCTCCCTTCGCACCACAGACCGGACACCTCTGAGGGTGAGTGGATGAACCCCTCTGGCCACACTTGCAGAGGGGGGACCGGCCCCATCCCCTGCAGCGCTTCCACCTGAAGGTGGCACAGGGCCACCGGAGGGGGTCCGGCCTGGGCACTAGTGCCAGGTGCAGTCGCCAGCTAAGGTGGGAGAGGTGGGTCCGCTGGGACCTGCCCTCCCAAGCGTTCTAGGTTTGTGAGTAGTTATGTTAGTTTGGGTTAGTGGCATTTTATTCCATTCAGATTAGTTGTAACAGCATGCATTGGTATTCCCATCAAACAAACACCCAGATATTAACACCATTGAACAAGGGGCATATCAATATCACATGCATTATTTGAACAGAAATACACAGCCAAACAACATGCAGGGTTGATTAATGGCAACAGGCCATCAAATTTGCAGGTATGAACAGGGCACATGCACGAACAGACATGCATATATTTTTGGAACGGACAAATGTCCATGATTATTGAAATGTTCACATACCATTATTTAGTGGGTATTGTTATATGGAATTATAGGGTTGGGTGGAGATAGAAAGTGATGACACATTCATATGTTACACATTGATTTACATTTGTAATAGGTACACAATTAAGTTGAAGCTGATGTTTCAAAATAATTTTTATTTGACTATCATGCTAGACCTGTTACAAATACATCACTATCCTACTTATTTTGAATTTGATCAGATACATCATCCTGCTACACTTTGATGACAGGACAGGGGACAACTATGGCTGTTTAGTCTGTCAAATAATCATTCATTCTATCTGCAGATTGTTTACTGTGATCACCATATACAGAATTTGGCCTAGACATTCCAGATTCTGACACACTCAAATCAGTTTGGGATATTAAGTTGTACTTCCCACATGCATTTAGTTCTGTAGAAACACACTGGAGCTAATATATTCAGGGGTTATTACTACTTTATTTATTCATACATGACCCTTTCTGTCACTCTCACATATCCTGCAACTTCACAGTTCAGGTTGCTACTTCTAGGCTTTGTTCACATGTTAGACTGGTGGTGATTCAAACACTTTCCAACAGCCTCACTTCTGTCATGATTCAGCATTTCAACAGGGGATATATCTCACATGTGACTACCTCAGATTCTGAAGCTGTACTCTTGAGACTACTGCAGGTTACACTATTTTAATTAATGGTGGGACATCTGTATTACAGCACTGTTTAATTCTATCAATTATATTTCCAGTTACACTTGCATACTGATGAACTTGTTGCAGCCATACCTGCAGACTTTCAAATCTTGCTTGCACATTATATTACTTTTAATCAATACACTGCAGTGTTCTGATACATGCTACAGTATAATATTTATTTACAAGTACTGGGTGGGGTTACTAACCTGCATGGTGGCGCCGCCGCCCCAGCCTACGGGCATGCATCTCGCGTTTCATAGAGCGGACACCTGCAGCTGTAATACGAAAGAAGTAATATTGGACTACACATCTCCATAGTATCAGCCAGTTGAAATCCTTACATACATAAGTAAAATGTAACTTACTCAGTAGTGGGGCGTTGGGCATATCCCGGGCCTCCTGGATCCATTCAGGCAACTGGTCTTGCTTGCGTCGCTTCAGGTCCGCATGGTGGTGAAGGACCTGCTCACCAGTGCGTGGAATGCCAGTAGCACTGGTCAGATCATGAGCCAACTGGTCCCATGCCTCTGCCCTGTACGCTCCCCATGAGACCTGGCCCTGCATGAGTTGGGCCTCGTGATGATGGACAAGGAGCCAGACCATGTATCTGGACTCCTCAACGCCCCAACGCTGTGCTCGAAAGCAACGTCCCTCACCTACTCCACTCATTCTGACTGCAGGTCTGTTCTACAATCGTTTCTGCTGTGTATTCCCACCTATGGGGCTTATATATGCCGCTTTTCCCCGCACATTTCTCTGATTGGCCATTTTGGAATTGTATCTACTTCACTGAAAATGCTTTATCATGCTCCATTCTGGATTTTATCCCATATATATGCTATTTCTGCATTTCTAGGTATTGCTGTCATGGCTTAGTGGTTTAGTACCTTGACTCTAGTGCATGGTATCCTGGGTTCAAATCTGGCAACTGATTTTTGATTTTCCTTACAGAACTGAGTTGAGGACCTGTCAATCAAACATGCCAAAAGCACTTTTAAGCACTTAAAACCAGGTCTGCGCTCGTTTGCGCGGAGCTAACGCATGCGCACTGGCAGTTAGCTTGTGGGAGCGGCGTGCAAATGGTGTGTGCTGGGATAAATCTTAATTGGCTAGTGACACACATGTTCAGCTAAGCACAGCTAGTTGCAAACAGTTTCAGCCTATTAAACTGGTGCTTAGCAACGGGCATGCAGTTTGCAGCTTGTTAAACAGTACTCAGCTATGGGCAGTCTGTCTCACTGCAGCTTAGCTATCAGTACATTTCTGACTATTTTTATTATTGTGTTACTTCAAAATATATGCTCCATTTCATTCCATTTTACAAAAGGGAATACATTTACATGTGTACAATACTGTCAGGGGGCTTTTTACTGCTTATTTACAAAAAAAAAAAAAGGTTGTTGTGGGGGCTCGAACCCTGTCTGCCTACTCTTAGACCGGCAACTCTACCGCTAAGCTATTACTTCTTGGCTTACTCTGCATATTTAGTTCTTATATCCTTTTCCACTGACTGCTAACTGTGATTGCGCTAGTAGCACACCCGCGCACACAGTAGCAAACATTTACGGGGTTTAAAAAAAAAAAACAGGTTTTAATTTAATTTTATAACATCTCTTCACTTTATACACTGATGGTCAGTCGGGGCATGTGTTGTGTAGTGTGTTTATTCACATTTCCATGGCCTCTCTCGTGGCTGTTTACTTTCAGCCATTATAGTCTTCCGGGGCGTGTCCGCTTGCAGGGCTTAGCCTACAGACACGCCCCCTACTCTCTTACACGGACCGTGTAAGAGTTACTAGTGTGATTCAGCATGCCTCATGCACCTCATGCATATGCATGACATGCTGACATCACACCGTTTAACTGCAGCCTCCGTGTAAGAGTTATAACTCTTACACGGAGGCTTCGTGAATCTGGCCCATTGTCTTTTCACCTTAACTTGATCTTTGGCATCGGATCAAAGACCCTCCTTTTTACATATAAATATCTACTACTGTATTGAAATATAACTTATGTTTATTCATATCAATGTAGGCTTATCACAACATTACAGGGTGTGGATTATGTTCACATACTTTTTTAAAAGTTTTTGTTTAATCCTATGCCTCTGTACTGCAATCATTATTCTATCTGATTTTTAATTTTTGTACTAATGTATGACATTGCATGATTTTTTTTTGTGGAACCTCTGCTTAAAAGGGTTTTTTCCCAGTTGAACTTTCCCAATTGATAAGTGAAAATAATTGCATTAATTCTCTCGTCTTCCTCATGTTCTTATTTTTTTTCTCACCATACATACTACTGCTGATTTGGTCATAACCAGGTTTTATTATTATAATTCTAAGGATTGTTGTATATGGATAGGCCTCAGTAGTCATAATTTCTGGGGGGGTTCTATATTATAATATCGAAGTGTCAGAACTTCGAATGTGATAACATCGAACCGGAAACCTCAAAGACTGACAATATCGAAGCCGCGGAACATCAAATTCTTTCCCAGGGAAAGAATTCAGTGGGCCGTTTCCGTAGCTTCGCTATTTCCTCCACTGTGGTGCGATCTCGGAGTTGGTATATATAATTAGGGGGTTGTGGGGGGCACAGCCCTCCCCTACATTGGGGGTGTGGGGGGGCGAAGCCCCCCACATTAGAAATAGTTTGTAGTGTTTGTGTGTTTCGTGTTTTGTACTGGAAAAGCGATTTGTTTCCCAGGGAAAAAAATTGCTGTGCTCAGTCTTCAGGGTTTTTAACTTTCGTGGTTTTGGGTTCGATGTTATAACATTCGAAGTTTTGACACTTCGATGTTATAATATAGACCCATTTCTGGGGCTTCTTCTTGCATGACTACTAGTTCTTACACATATAAAGCAGTAGGGTATCTTTTTGTTGAAAATGTAACTGATTTATATATCTACTCTGGGTTGTTGATTTACATATCTTTTAATTTCTTAAAAGAATGTAGTCCAATTACCACTTGCCGGTTCTGATCAGGACTTTTTTTGATCAGTGGTAAAATGTCATCATTGGCTGTGATTTAGATACTGACACTATCACCTGTGCCGTTGCCTCCACACATCGGAGAATATAAATCTCCATTTGCAATGCAGCTTTCTATTCAGGATGAGTGTTGCTGATATTGTAATTGTGAATGTATCTATTATATCACTAGAATGTGCAAATAGAAAATTGTTGCACTACAATGGCCGACCTTAAGGCATCCACAATTACAATATCAGCAACACCCATCCTGAATAGAAAGCTGCTTTTTCAAATCTTTCTTCATATTTTCCATTTATTTCATTTCCAGTTCAGAAGTTGTACACTTTAAATGCGTAAAGCATAATTATTTAATAAACGTCCTTCATCAGTGGAGAATTATCACTGACTGCTTGCTCTTGCACATATTTTTCTTAGTATTGCTATTACCTTTTCTACGGGTGCTGATTCCAGGGAGAATACTTTTGATGACTTTTGAATATACACTTACTGTGAGACTTAGCAGAAGTTGGGGTATGGCGTACATATTCAAGTTACTAGTCTCCTGTGCTAATCTAATGCCACAGACCCAATCAATACAAGTCAGTCTGGTATCTCCTTCAAGCAAATTGAGTCTCTGCTAATAAACAAGGAAGTCATGCCAAGTCATAGTACATCACAGAATTGATAATTAGTAAAAATTATTGTATTCTACACATAAATAGGAATATGTATTTCACATTATTGGACATTATTGTAATAAATATGTTTCTTATACATTCTTGCTTTACGCATACAAGGAAGCTGTTTGTCAGTCAGAGGAGTTCTGATTCATCGAAGTCAGTATTTCTGAGAATAAAATAAATCTATACAAAATGTTCTGAGAAGAGATGTTTTATTTACAGTTAATAGTATCCATAACTAATTTGACCAAACTCTTCAACATAAACCTCTGAAGCATGTGATGAGAGCAGTTAGTTACAGCTAAAGTAAATGATCCCTCAGTGTCACTTGCAGAAAGATTCTTGAGGACTTCAGATCAAACTTCCTTAGTGATAAAATCCCTGCTGTTTTTAAGTGATGACGGAGGGCAATGATAAAAGATACTACAAGACTTCTTGATGCAGCCTTCTCAGCTTGTGTGAGATCTCAGACTTTTCCAGTTGGCACTATAATATTAGCAATTTCTTTAATCTGATTCCACTGTTTTTGTTGGGACTATAGCCTTCTTAGCTGTACTAAACTCATGAATACTGCTAATTTTTTGCTAGTCACAGATGTATAATGTTTTAAGCTGTCCTATGGATGAATTCCACTCAGCAGTGACAGAGGCCATTGCCCAGACTCCCTACTAAACTCATCTTTAAAAGAGATACTTGTATGGCACAAGAAGCTTATTCAGCATATATTAGAAAGAGCTGAACTGGCTATCTCCAATTGTTTAAGTCCATCACAAGCAAACAGTTGTACATTATGCATAGAACACTGCAATCTGTGAGTGTTTTTCCTCCTAGAATTCTGTGCAGGTTTTCTTGCCCTTCTTTTGATAGGTCATTTTAAATGTCATCATCATCATCATCATCCTTATCTTTATCCATTGCACCTGAGAATTATAATGTAAATGCATTTGCACTTTGACAGCATTGAATCAGTTGAGGAAAGATTGATGCCATTCATGATTTAGTATTCATCACCAATTTGTTCAACCTCTTAGAAATTCTTTCTGGTGTATGTGGTCTTGTAAATTAACTACATGAAGGCAAATGATAGTTTTGTTTTAATGTCCATGCAATGAACTGTGATTCATTAACAGATTCCTTTCATTCTATCTGTCCAGGTATTCAGTGTGAAAGATACTTTTTGCAGCTGCCAAGATCAATTTTAACTTTGCTTCACATTCAGTTGTCAGCCTATCATTCTTTGCAGTGCTGATTCTCAGGCTTACAGGACAATAACTGCTATCTACAAATGAAAAGGAATGGTAGAAGTGCTTACATGCAGTGATGAAATTGGCATGTTTCAGTGTATAATAAAATCTGATAATATAGTACAACTAATTGCTTTTTATTGCTGATGATTTATTGTGTTTAACTGCATATTGTGACATGCACATTTTTATACATTAAACATATTTCATGTTTAAAATAAACATAAAAGTACTTCACAAATAATTAATAGTAGAAGCCCCATGTTTCATTCTAATGGGTATTGTTGTTTTAAACTGAGTCATTTCAACAGTAATTATGATATTTAAAAACACCAAATCCCACAGATGAATGAAGCACAAATCTAAGCCAAAAACATCCAAAGGCAACCATGCAGTGAAGGAATATCTGTTTATTTAGCACTTTTGACCAAAGTCTTCATCAGAATAGAAAACCATCCTTTCTGTCGACACTTAAATACCCATTTCGATTAACAATATCCATTGAAAACCATCATAAAAAAATTCTGGGAACATCTCAAAATTCACATCACTCTGCACTGATGACATTTATAAAAGTATTTATAAAAACATTTAATGCATATGGTTTCATTTAAACAGGCTTTTTATCAGCCTGTAGTCTTAATTGCCATAAGGTCTCCCTTTTTAACACAGATTTTTTGTAATCACCCCCCATGCAAATTTTTAGTCACTGTTTCCAATACAGAAAACAAAAATTTTTGTAAACATCATGTTAAAGTATGCTTAGAAACTGCATTATTGCCATCTTTACTTCTTATAGTATGTTTTTTTTCTTAGGGGAGGATTCACTAATCCTCCGTGTAAGACTAAATAAGTCTTACATGGAAACGGCCGTCTAAGAGTATGATGTCAGCGCGTCATGCATATGCATGAGGGCGCGCTGACTCAACTGGAAGGCTAACACAGAGCGTGTTAAACTGCAGGGGGCGTGTCGGACTGCAGAGCAGTCCAAATATCCACGCCCCTGTAACTATATAAATGTGAAAATGACAAGTGCAATGAGCGAGTCCGCTGAAATGTACACATAGCAAACACTACATATCGCCACATACTAAACCCCTTTGTAATTGTAAAATGTAAACTTTTTATTTTTTTTTTTATAAATAGCTGCCCGTATTTGTGCATGTTTGCGCGGGTGTGCCCATTGCTTAGCTACAGTTAGCAATTTTGACATCAAAGAGCATAATGAGAAATGTTTATGCAAATTAAGCCAAATAGCAATAGCATAGTGGTAGAGCCTTCGCACAAAGAGGAGGTATTCCCGGTTCTAGTCCCACCACTCCCCTTTCTATTTTATGTTTTAAATTAGTATATAAAATAATTCCTGACATATATGAATGAGATTTTAGTAAAAAGCATTGAAATGGCCTATGTATTAGTGAACAAAATGTATATATATATATAAATATAAGAAGGTGAGCAGCATTAATGATATTGCCATATAATTGCCCATAGCTAAGCAGCATTGTATTCAGCGCAATATAGTTGCCCATATAACAATATAATTACAATACAATAAAGACAATACAGTTACAATATAGTTGTCATGTCATGACGTTCGACGAAACAGCATTCACAATTGAATGTGTTTGCTAAAATAATAGAAACCCAAGCAGATATGCAGTCGTATGAGAATAAGATCCATAAGGAAAGCTGGTTGATGGAATGCAGAAGTCCAGGTCATCAACAAAGAAAGAAGGAGTGCAAGAAATAGTGGTGGATAGAAAAAAGAGACCGAGTTAAAAAGGAATACAAGTTTGCTAAGAAAGAGGCTAAGAGAGAGCAGCTGCAATAATAAAGAACAAGGCATCACAGGCACTCTGCAAGCTTCTGTAAATTGACTCAGTAGATAACTCAAAGAAACTCTATCAGGCTGGAAGGCAAAGATAGAAATATAAAGAAGATAGGTGTCAGACACCTTTCATAAGGGATGCCAGGAGGAACTTGTTCATCAGTCCAAAGGACGTCAAAGCCAGATGGAAGAAGTACTTGCAGGAGGCCCTGAATGAAGAAAACTTCACAGAAGCTGCACTGCACCAGACATCACCTATGATGAAAGAAGAAAAGGAACCCTCTCTAGAAGAAGCAAGAACAGCACTAAGGAAATTAAGTCAGGTTAAACAGCAATTGCAGGTGAGGTCACAGCAGATGTGATCATAATGTTTGGTGAGTTATGATAGAAATGTCTCCTGTGGGTAATCGTAGCAATATGGAGAGAAATGTATATCCCAGATGATTGGAAAACAAACATAATACTGCCAGTATAAAAAGAAAAAGTGGCATTCACAACTGTGGGCAGTATAGAGGTATAAGATGCCATCACACTGCATGAAAGTTCTGGAGAAGGTGACTGATAAAGAGTATGTAGAGTAATAGAAAGTAAGATGGGAGATGAGGAGTTTGTATTCATATTAGGATGCAGCACAGCTGACCTGATGTTTGTAAGGAGACAGATAATTCAGAAGAAGCCAGACATGAGAAAAGAGAGCAACTGAGCATTCCTAGACGTGGAGAAAGCATATGACAGGGTCTTAAGAAAGCTGATTTGGGAAGTTCTGTGTGGTTTGAAGTCCCAAAAGTATTAGTAGAATTAGTGGGGGCTATATAGAAGGACCAGAAACACTGGTATAATTAGTGCAAGCTATGTACAAGGACTCAGTGATTCAAGTATGAACAGTGTTTGGTGTCACAGAAGGGTTCACAGTGGGATGGGGTATTATCTGGGTTCAGCTATGAGTTCACTGCTGTTCATACTGGTGATAGAATACATTAACCAATATGTCGGAGGGTACAAATCAACAAAATTGCTGTATGCTGATACTGTGGCATTACAGGCAGACTCTGAGCAAGAACTTCAGCAAAAGTAGAAGAATGGAATACAAAATGAAGGCATATGGGGTGAAGCTGAGTACAAATAAGACAGTTATAATTGCAACAGGGGGAAACCAGAAGAAGCTAAAAATGGAGATAGAAGTTTAAATATTGGAATAGTTTGACTGCTTCAGGTATCTGGGAGAGGTGGTTGTGAAGAAGGGAAGTCTAAATGAGAAGGTCAAATCTACAATAAGAGGGGCTGCAGCCAACTGGCACAGAATGTTAGGAGCAGTGTTTTGTAGAAGAATGCCAAAGAAGCTGAAAAATAAAGAGTACCATACTACTGTATGGTATGGTAACCTGGGCAGTAATGGCTGAGCAGTTGAGGAAGCTGGAAGTGATGGAGATGAAGTGCCTGAGATCGGTGGTAGGATGCACACCATGGTCCAGACAAAGAATTGAGGACATAAAAGCAGAAGCCAAAGAAGCTCAAATTGCAGAAAAGGCCAAAGATAACAGATTACGGTAGTTTGGGTACATGTGCAAGATTTGGGACAGTCAGGATGAAAGTAAGAAGAAAAAAGGGCATCTAGCAAAGTGGTGGATGGATTGTATAAGAGAAGACTCTGAAACAGTCAGACATGAGTCTCAAAGAGGTTTGGAGAGTGGCACTGAATAGGGAAAGATGGCAAGTGACCCCCATGTAGAAAATGGGAAAAAGGTAGTTGATGATGATGATGAAATACAGTGTCAGACTATGCTGAGAGAACCACCGTAACTTGGAAAACCACCGGTGGAGGCTCAAGAAAGTCCGGTGACAGGCACACTGCAAACTAACTCACAGTACTGCTGCTGTGAGTGCTGTTCCGATTGAACCAATCTTTAAATTCAGTTAAACTTTAAACTTCTTAAAAAGGCTCTGCAAACAGTTCAAAAATTGAGACTTTTATTCCAACGAACAACAAAGAGAAAACTGGTTTAATCACAAGCGCTTTCGCCTGGTCATACCAGGCTTTTTCAAGTGTGACTGGATTAAAAAAGAACAAGCTTTTATACTAAAAGCACATTGCCCTTATTACCATTAAATTGTTTCATCACACCAATTATGCAGAATACTTAATTGTTTGTGAGTGATGGATTTTATCCCTGTAGGGTTCTTTGTGCAAAAAATGCTTGATAAACAACACTTGTAATTAGTGTTGAATGCTCTTTGGAAACTTTTGAATAACAATAAAAAGCATATATCAAATACATGTACATATGCATTTTTTAAAAATTCTTAATCCTACATATTATTACTCCTTCAAATATTATTAAAAATATAAATGTACAAATAAAATAGTAAATTCTCACAATGACTTTTGATTAAATGAAGTGAGTATGAATAAGCTTGACTGCAATTACTTGGCAGTACGCTATAAACTATTAAGATGTTGGATAGACTTGGGTACACCCCGTGATGAACTACCAAATGTACCTGTTTTCCTTAACAACAATAAAGTGCCTTTAAAAACTGTTTAAACAAATAACATGTTTGCAAAATAAAAATAAAGATGAAATAATGAAAAGTTAAAAAAGACAAGAAAAAAAGAAGAAGAAATGACCATGTAACCAACAAATGGAAAACTGCTTTAAACAAAAAACTTAAAACCAAGTTGTGGGGCTTTATAGTATGCTCCTTTTCTTTTTCAAAACTGGTGCCAAGCTTGTAGCCTCATTCAAACCAGGATGTTTGGTGGCATTCAACTGCAACTGCCACGTGAGTTCCCTAATAGCTAGCAGGGTTTCCCAATCCCCCCCCCCTTTGATCTTGCTGTATGTTATCAATCACAAAGAACCTAATGCTCATCTGTGGACAAGTTAAGGAGTGTCTAAAAAAGGCATTTGTGTCCTTACCCTTAGTGATGTCATATTGGTGTTCGTATATTCTACGCCTAAAGACCCTGTCAGTTTTTCCGACATAAAATGCCGGACATGCCTGGCATAGACCAATATAAACTACCCCTGCAGTGTTGCATGTAAAATGTCCCTTTGCGTGTAGAGTAGTATGCCTTGCCTTAATGTGCACCTTGGCCCCTTTCAAAATGTATTCACATTGATTGCATTTTCCACAGGGAAATGTTCCGTTTTGTTTGGTGGTTATATTACTTCTTAGTTTTAATTCAGTTGTTAAATTTCTTTCAAATAACCCTTTGAGGTTGATGTTTGCTTTTTTAACAAATCCTACCTTTGTGGGAACAAACCCTGAAATTTCCTCTTGCATGGTTATCATTGGCCATAGGTTCCTTATAGTTCCTTCTACTATTCGGGATAACAACTGCAACCAGGATGGGGAAACAGCTATGCATGAACCCCCGAGGAGAAGTGAACGCCTAGCCAGAAGGGAAGGGTTCAATCAGCAGCAGGGTTTTCAGGTTCCCCAAGGGAGACCAGGGGGAACAACGAATTATCATCAGCAGCGAACATGGGGGAGGGGGAGAAAATAAGTAATTTACTTAACATCAATTTAATGGTTCCTAGTTTTATGGTAGATGAAGAAATGCATGGATGCAAAATTTTCAATAAGGACAATTTTTATATTTACAATTACACGGACTTACCCATTTCTGAGAAGCATTTTGAATTGTTTACAAAAGGCTTGCACTTTATTCCTAGTAAGCACAGTTACCTTCCCAACCTCCTGATAGAGCTTAAAAGTTTCATTAGAAACATTAATTTAAATTTATTTTTCAAAAACCAGTTGCACACAAACAACTCCTTAGCAAGAAGCAGTACGTTCAACCCACCCATACATCCCTCGTTAAGAATATTTGAGGAAATGGTTGAAAGGATTTGGAGAGAAAACATTGGGGGTAACAGGGGGACAATTTCCTCCAATTTTCCAGGTGTATTTGAGGATATTATGCAGGACATCAGGAAAAAGTGCATAAGAGTCATGAAACCCGATAAGGGTGGGGGAATCGTACTTATGTTCCAGCACGACTATGAGAGTTATTTACAAAATCTTGTACAAAATGATGAAATTTACGAACTAGCATCTCAGAAAGAATTGAACATCTCGATTGCCAGCATAAAGGACGGGTTATACGACCATTTGATGCAGGGCTGTATAGATGAGAGATTATATAATTATTTATTAGTACCTAAACCTAGAATCCCCACCCTATTCGGAATTCCGAAGGTGCACAAAGGGCTGGACCCACTCAAATTTAGGCCTATAGTTGCAGGGGCAGGCAGCGTAACAGAACCATTAAGTAAATTTATAGACCAGCAGTTAAAGGAGTACACATCTTCTTTACCTTTTGTTTGTAGGGATTCATGGGAATTTTTAAGTAACATTCCTTCGGATTTAGATAATTCTGGTTACTTGATGGTAACAGTGGACATAGTTGAACTTTTCCCAAGCATCCCTCACCAGCAAGGTATGGAATGGTTCTCGCAGATGATTGCCACTGAAACTAAACTTAGTAGCAGCATCATCAACCTGATTATTGAATTTATGGACACGGTATTACAGAACAATTTTTTGTTTTGTAACAAGAAATTTTTCAAACAAAAGAGTGGGGTAGCAATGGGTGCACCGTGTGCGACAGCTTATGCAAATATAGTATTGCATAAATGGGAGTTAGATTACATACATTCAACCAACTGGAATAAGTATATTAAGCATTACAGGAGGTTTCTTGACGACATTTGTATCTTTTGGGGAGGTTCTGAGAATCAGTTAAATGAATTCATGCATTATTTGAACAATTCAACTGATTTTCTTTCATTTACATATGAGGTTAGTAACACGGAGTTACATTATTTGGATATCAAATTATGTAAGAACCCTAACGGAACTGGACTAATATCCAGTATTTTCCGTAAGCACACCTATTCGAACAGCTTTCTACATTTTGAAAGTGGGCATCCTTTGAAACAAAAAACGGGTATCATTAAGGGCCAACTCATAAGGGCATCAAGAATATGCAGTACTAACTTGATGTTCCTACAGGAGGTAGAGTTCCTAAAAGAGTTATTTTTAAGTAGAGGATACCCAGAACAACTATTTCAATCTATCAAAGATGAAATAATTTTGAAAAGGGAACAGGATTATTCGCCGTTACTAAGTACTATGACGGAGATCAGTAAAAAGAAACCAGTTGAGATTATTAATTTCTCAAAAAATTTTGTGTACACCTTTTCTGAGGATTCCCGAATAGTAGAAGGAACTATAAGGAACCTATGGCCAATGATAACCATGCAAGAGGAAATTTCAGGGTTTGTTCCCACAAAGGTAGGATTTGTTAAAAAAGCAAACATCAACCTCAAAGGGTTATTTGAAAGAAATTTAACAACTGAATTAAAACTAAGAAGTAATATAACCACCAAACAAAACGGAACATTTCCCTGTGGAAAATGCAATCAATGTGAATACATTTTGAAAGGGGCCAAGGTGCACATTAAGGCAAGGCATACTACTCTGCACGCTAAGGGACATTTTACATGCAACACTGCAGGGGTAGTTTATATTGGTCTATGCCAGGCATGTCCGGCATTTTATGTCGGAAAAACTGACAGGGTCTTTAGGCGTAGAATATACGAACACCAATATGACATCACTAAGGGTAAGGACACAAATGCCTTTTTTAGACACTCCTTAACTTGTCCACAGATGAGCATTAGGTTCTTTGTGATTGATAACATACAGCAAGATCAAAGGGGGGGGGATTGGGAAACCCTGCTAGCTATTAGGGAACTCACGTGGCAGTTGCAGTTGAATGCCACCAAACATCCTGGTTTGAATGAGGCTACAAGCTTGGCACCAGTTTTGAAAAAGAAAAGGAGCATACTATAAAGCCCCACAACTTGGTTTTAAGTTTTTTGTTTAAAGCAGTTTTCCATTTGGTGGTTACATGGTCATTTCTTCTTCTTTTTTTCTTGTCTTTTTTAATTTTTCATTATTTCATCTTTATTTTTATTTTGCAAACATGTTATTTGTTTAAACAGTTTTTAAAGGCACTTTATTGTTGTTAAGGAAAACAGGTACATTTGGTAGTTCATCATGGGGTGTACCCAAGTCTATCCAACATCTTAATAGTTTATAGCGTACTGCCAAGTAATTGCAGTCAAGCTTATTCATACTCACTTCATTTAATTAAAAGTCATTGTGAGAATTTACTATTTTATTTGTACATTTATATTTTTAATAATATTTGAAGGAGTAATAATATGTAGGATTAAGAATTTTTAAAAAATGCATATGTACATGTATTTGATATATGCTTTTTATTGTTATTCAAAAGTTTCCAAAGAGCATTCAACACTAATTACAAGTGTTGTTTATCAAGCATTTTTTGCACAAAGAACCCTACAGGGATAAAATCCATCACTCACAAACAATTAAGTATTCTGCATAATTGGTGTGATGAAACAATTTAATGGTAATAAGGGCAATGTGCTTTTAGTATAAAAGCTTGTTCTTTTTTAATCCAGTCACACTTGAAAAAGCCTGGTATGACCAGGCGAAAGCGCTTGTGATTAAACCAGTTTTCTCTTTGTTGTTCATTGGAATAAAAGTCTCAATTTTTGAACTGTTTGCAGAGCCTTTTTAAGAAGTTTAAAGTTTAACTGAATTTAAAGATTGGTTCAATCGGAACAGCACTCACAGCAGCAGTACTGTGAGTTAGTTTGCAGTGTGCCTGTCACCGGACAGTGTCAGACTCTTACAGGGGTTCCCAGTGGGAGTGGGTGTGCATCTTGGTTCAGTTCTGAGCCCACTGTTGTTCATACTAGTGGTGGACTACATTAGCAAACCACCGGTTGCCACAATCAACAGAGGTGCTGTATACAGACAAAGTAGCATTACAGACAGACTCTGAACAATGGCCTGAGAAGACCTGTTGACAGTCAGGCATGACCTCCAAAGAGGGTAGGGGAGTGGCATTGAACTGAGAGATAGTTGATGCAGCACCCTGACCCCATGTAGAAATGGGAAAAAAGGGGGGGGGGGGTTAAAATAATGATGATGACGATGATACTCACACAAGAACCCAGTCCACCAATTTGATCAAAACAAGGATTTTTTTTCCAAATTTGCTGACACACATTGCCTTTTTAAGTTCTTACTGATTTATGCTGCCTTTATAACACAGGTAGCTCTTGTTGAAGATTGCTTGGAGCTACTACAGTAGATGAATAAGTATGTTTATTAAAATGGCTTAAAGTCCTTATAGAATTTGTACATTAAATGATAATACAGAAGATTATGATCAGATGTTTGACTGTTTTTTTTTTTTAGCAATAGTCCATGATTATATACGGGTAATTTAGGATTTATCCATGGCTGGTATGGCATGGTTACAAGTGTGAAATATGAGAAATGAAACAAAACCAACAGAAGGTAAATCCTTCATTAACCACATCCAGTAGAGCACTACTGATGTTATACAAGGGCATTATTTAAAAAAGAAATTGCTTATGTTTTTTAAAATAACGTTATTGTATGAACAGACTTTAATGTTCTTCCACAACTTCTTCATTCTAGGAGATATCTGAAGCATCTGCCTGCTGACACTTTCACAATATGGGTCTCAGATTTGTAATTTTTGTGAAGCTTCTTCCATGATTGGCATTCTGTCCCATGAGTTTTTTTTATTTGTTTTTTTTTCTATTGAGACAGGAGTATCCCTGAATTGTGCTTCTCTTGCAGCCTGGACATCTGTTTGGCAGAATGCATTGATAGTGGCATGCTTTAATTTCACATTAAATGTATTTTAAGTGCAATGTTTTACTGAGAGAAACACAACACTTCTGATTGCTGTGAGTTTGGTAGTCATGCTGTAAACTGTCAGACTATTTTCTGTGAGTAACACCGGACTTACAGTAGGAACACTGATTGGGCTGTCCAGATAGCATGCACATTTTTGAATAATAATATTTTATCATATAATTTATTTTATTCATTAACAACCAATTTATGTGTTGAACAGATAAATGTCAGCAAGTTTAGCTTGGGAATGGAGTAAAGTGAAACAAAAGAAGTGAATGTTGAAGTCTATATCAAACAAATAAGGACAGTTGTGGTCAAAGAGACCGGCCTATAATTTTTACAGCACATGGATCTTGTCTGCTCCATGAACTGCAAGTTATATAAAATTGTAGGAGCACTAATTGTTTTTCAGCTTTGAGAGTTGATTAACACTTAGCACTGCCACATAGACTGCAGGCAGAAGTGAAGTGCCCCTTTGAGGAACTAAAGGCTTTAAAAGCTGATAGGTATTTCACTCTGTCACACTTTTTGTTAAAAATCCAGCAGAAGGCAGTATCTAACAACTTTCAAAGCCGGTTTAGCTTCTGCTGCTCTCTCTGATGGCCAGCCCAGATCACTGGTACACTCTAGTGTTAAGATTTGACCTTAACAGTGCTCAGGGGTGCTTATCAAAAGCTTATTAAGCATATTTATGACATCAGAAAAGTGCATAATATGTGTTTCTTTTTCTGATTGGCAGTAATCACAGCACTCAGTGCACAACATAATTAACCAGACTGTGTCTATTCTAATGTTTGCACTGGAGGGTGCAGGGGACCTTTCACTATGAGAAAAAAAGCTTATTTTTATTTTTGCTTGTATTATAATAATTTTGTGTACAGATCTTCTTAGTTACTGTGTATTTCAACTCAGGTAATAGGACGATTCCTTGACATGCATTTATGGGATCCAATTTTGTTTTTTAGGAGTCATTGTAAACCTGCACTAGTGTATAGCTTACATTTGCTGCTATAAAATATATGAAGCACTTCACTATGAAATCAAACTATGTATAGCTCATCACAGCTGTTATTCATTACTGAATCATTAAAATAATGTTTGTATTTGATGTTAGGTTGAATTTCTTTGCAATTACTTGTCCCTGTGGCTGAGAATACATTATAATATTTCTTGTTATTTAATAATTACTGCCCTGCAATTTGCAGGCACACTAATGAAGCTATCTTCAAAATGGCTCTCTATTTTTTTTGGAACTTTAAGGACTTTGAGTCTACATTTGCAACAAATGTAATCACTCTGAGCCTATAACTTTGCTGGGTCATATTTCATAAACCCAATTATATGGCAGAAGAAAAAACACACAATGGAGACTACACACTATCTTTTCATGTTATTGCCAGGTTCTACTGCTGACATTCCAGTATGTAAAAGTTATCAGTCTGACGCAAACCCATTTATATCAAAGGTACTATCATGCACTGATCAAGCAGATGGATGCATTTCTATTCATTGTAGAATCAATCATAAGATTTTATTTTCCATTTAAACAAGTCATTATTGCACATTTCCCTCAAATGTTTGCAGGACATTTTTTAAGTGAATTGTATATTAAACTCTATCTAATGTTGAGTGAATTAAATTAATGCATTGCCACTTTTGTATGTTGGCTTATATATCAGTGAAATAATGCATTTGCATTGCCTACCTTTACAAAGAAGCACAATTAATATCATGCACAGCAGGAAATGAAATAGGTAGATCAAAATAGGACAAATATATTGCTATATTATTATTATTAGAATATGTATTATAATAGAAAACCTATCTAACATAACATTTGAAAACAATAAAGATTTACTGTCCTAATTTCTGTTTGACAATTGTTTCTATCTATCTAGTTTATTTAGTTGCTCTTAATTAA